>NC_061510.1:74350232-74384152 GCF_022539505.1 Lolium rigidum
GCGCGGCCGGCATGGGGCCCGCGCCGGCCTATGGTGTGGGGCCCCTGCGCCGCCTCCAACCCCTGCCCTTCCGCCTACTTATAGCCTTCGTCGCGAAAACCCCAGTACCGAGAGCCACGATACGGAAATACTTCCGGAGACGCAGCCGCCGCCAATCCCATCTCGGGGGATTCAGGAGATCGCCTCCGGCACCCTGCCGGAGAGGGGAATCATCTCCCGGAGGACTCTTCATCACCATGATCGCCTCCGGACTGATGTGTGAGTAGTTCACCCCTGGACTATGGGTCCATAGTAGTAGCTAGATGGTTGTCTTCTCCTCATTGTGCTATCATGTTAGATCTTGTGAGCTGCCTATCATGATCAAGATCATCTATTTGTAATGCTACATGTTGTGTTTGTTGGATCCGATGAATATGAAATACTATGTCAAGTTGATTATCAATCTATCATATATGTGTTGTTTATGTTCTTGCATGCTCTCTGTTGCTAGTAGAGGCTCTGGCCAAGTTGATACTTGTAACTCCAAGAGGGAGTTTTATGCTCGATAGTGGGTTCATGCCTCCATTGAATCTGGGACAGTGACAGAAAGTTCTAAGGTTGTGAATGTGTTGTTGCCACTAGGGATAAAACAACAATGCTTTGTCCAAGGATATTTGTGTTGATTACATTACGCACCATACTTAATGCAATTGTCTGTTGTTTGCAACTTAATACTGGAAGGGGTGCGGATGCTAACCCGAAGGTGGACTTTTTAGGCATAGATGCATGCTGGATAGCGGTCTATGTACTTTGTCGTAATGCCCTGATTAATCTCATAGTAGTCATTGTGATATGTATGTGCATTGTTATGCCCTCTCTATTTTTCAATTGCCCAACTGTAATTCGTTCACCCAACATGCTATTTCTTATCGGAGAGACACCACTAGTGAACTGTGGACCCCGGTCCATTCTTTTACATCTGAAATACAATCTACGCAAACTCTGTTCTTTGTTGTTCTTCGCAAACAAACATCATTTTCCACACCATACGTTTAATCCTTTGTTTACAGCAAGCCGGTGAGATTGACAACCTCACTGTTAAGTTGGGGCAAAGTATTGTGATTGTGTTGTGCAGGTTCCACGTTGGCGCCGGAATCCCTGGCTACACTCCGTCACCAACAACCTTCACGTGTTCCTTGACTCCTACTGGTTCGATAACCTTGGTTTCTTACTGAGGGAAAACTTGCTGTTGTACGCATCACACCTTCCTCTTGGGGTTCCAACCAGACGTGTGTCAACTACTCGCCAGCAAGACATTTTCTGGCGCCGTTGCCGGGGAGATCAAGACACGCTGCAAGGGAGTCTACCACATCCAATCTCTTTACTTTGTTTTTGTCTTGCTTTACTTTATTTTATTTACTGTCTTGTTTGCGTTCCTTATATCAAAAATACAAAAAGAATTAGTTACTTGATTTACTTTAATTACTGTCTTGTTTGCGTTCTCTATATTAAAAACACAAAAAATTTAGTTACTTGCATTTACTTTATTTACCTTTTGTTTATTTCATCATGTTTCCTCCTAAGTTCACTCTGAAAGACATATCGGTAGGACGAGGGTCTATCATTGGAAGAGATAATATAGAAGATTTTTTCACTCATGTTAGTACAAGTTGAAGATTTTGAAGATAGACACTTGGTAGAACTTGCTCCTACTTATGAAATTGCTGCTGCTTCTTTAGTACACATGTTGGAAGCTAGATTTGTTAATCTCAACCCCGTAATGCAACATATGTTTCTTACACTCTGCGATATGAAGGAAGGAGAAAAGAAAGATTTTGTCTTAGAAACCCTTCTTAAAGAATTTGGTGATGTAGCAAGAGAAGCTAGAAAAGTCTTTATTAAATATAAGATGCTTGGCTTTTATACCAACTTTGCTAGTACCCTTGAAAAAATGGAAAAAGATAGATTAAAGTACACTAATAAAGTTAATTGTGAAGGGGAGATTAAGACATCAATACCTTGCAAGCTCTTAGGAATGTGCGAGGCACTAGAAAATAACTATGCTTGGTTGTTCCTAAAAATTTGTTTGATGAGAATAGCAAGCCTAAGAGTAATGAAAAAGGGGCCTCTGAAACTTACATAGATAAGATACAATGCATAGTTGAGAAAAATCCAAACCCCTCTGTTGATGCTTCATCTCTTGATAATACTTGATTCACACTTTCGCGCCTAGGTGAGAAGGCTTTAAAAAAGCGCTTATGGGAGACAACCCATTATTTTACTTCTGCACTTTTGTTTTATATTTGAGTCTTGGAAGTTGTTACTACTGTAGCAACCTCTCCTTATCTTTATTTTATTGCGTTGTTGTGCCAAGTAAAGTCTTTGATAGTAGGGTTGATACTAGATTTGGATTATTGCGCAGAAACAGATTTCTTACTATCACGAAATTGAGCAGCCCCGTCTGTAGGTAACTCAGAAAAATCTGCCAATTTACGTGCGTGATCCTCAGATATGTACGCAACTTTCATTAAATTTTAGCTTTTTCATCTGATCAAGTTAAGTGCCCCAGAAAAATCCGTCTTTACGGACTGTTCTGTTTTGACAGATTCTGCCTTTTATTTAGCATTGCCTGTTTCGCTATGTTTGATGGATTTCTTTGTTCCATCAACTTTCAGTAGATTTGTGCAATGTCCAGAAGTGTTAAGAATGATTATGTCACCTCTGAATATGTGAAATTTTTGATTATGCACTAACCCTCTAATGAGTTTGTTTTGAGTTTGGTGTGGAGGAAGTTTTCAAGGGTCAAGAGAGGAGGATGATACAATATGATCAAGAAGAGTGAAAAGTCTAAGCTTGGGGATGCCCCAGTGGTTCATCCCTGCATATTTTAAGAAGACTCAAGCATCTAAGCTTGGGGATGCCCAAGGCATCCCTTCTTCATCGACAACTTATCAGGTCACCTCTAGTGAAACTATATTTTTATTCCGTCACATCTTATGTGCTTTACTTGGAGCGTCTGTATGTTTTTGTTTTTGTTTTTTTTTGAATAAAATCGGATCCTAGCATTCTTTGTGTGGGATAAAGACACGCTCCGTTGTTGCATATGAACACATGTGTTCTTAGCTTTACTTTTAATGTTCATGGCGAAGGTTGAAACTGCTTCGTTCATCATTATTATGGTTGGAAACAGAAAATGCTTCATGTGGTAATTGGTATAATGTCTTGAATAATTTGGTACTTGGCAATTGTTGTCCTCATATAGATTATGTTTAAGCTCTTGCATCATGTACTTTGCACCTATTAATAAAGAACTACATAGAGCTTGTTAAAATTTGGTTTGCATGATTGGTCTCTCTAGAGTCTAGATATTTTCTGGTGAGGTGTTTGAACAAGAAGGAAGACAGTGTAGAGTCTTATAATGCTTGCAATATGTTCTTATGTAAGTTTTGCTGTACCGGTTCATACTTGTGTTTGCTTCAAACAACCTTGCTAGCCTAAGCCTTGTATTGAGAGGAATTCTTCTCGTGCATCCAAATCCTTGAGCCAAAAACTATGCCATTTGTGTCCACCATACCTACCTACTACATGGTATTTCTCTGCCATTCGAAAGTAAATTACTTGAGTGCTACCTTTAAAATTCTATTCTTTTCCTTTGCAATATATAGCTCATGGGAAAATAGCCTTAAAAACTATTGTGGTAAAGAATATGTAGCTTATGTATCTTATTTCTTATAAGTTGCTTGTAGAGCGGTAACCATGTTTCTGGGGACGCCACCAACTATTACACCTTTGTTGAATATCATGTGAGTTGCTATGCATGTTCGTCTTGTCTGAAGTAAGGGTGATTTATCATGATCAAATGGTTTGAGTATGCATATTGTTAGGGAAGAACATTGGGCCGCTAACTAAAACCATGAATCATGGTGGAAGTTTCAGTTTGGACATCAATCCTCAATCTCTTATGAGAATTTTATCTGTTGTTGAATGCTTATGCATTAAAGAGGAGTCCATTATCTATTGTCTATGTTGTCCCGGTATGGATGTCCTAAGTTGAGATCTATCAAAAACGAGAAATCAAATGCGATCTATCTCCTTGGACCTTTGTACAGGCGACATAGAGGTACCCCTTTGTGACACTTGGTTGAAACATATGTTATGCAATGATAATCCATGTAAATCCAAGCTAATTAGGACAAGGTGCGAGCACTATTGGTAATCTATGCATGAGGCTTGCAACTTATAAGATGTCTTATACATAACACATATAATTTATTACTACCGTTGATGAAAAGCTTTAGCACAAAAATAGTAATCCATGCTTCCCTCTGCGAAGGGCCTTTCTTTTACTTTATGTTGAGCCAGTTTACCTACTTCTTTCTATCTTAGAAGCAAACACTTGTATCAACTGTGTGCATCGATTCCTACATACTTGCTTATTTGCATTCATCATATTACTTTGTGCTGACAATTATCCATGAGATATATATGTTGAAGTTGAAAGCAACTGCTGAAACTTATATCTTCCTTTGTGTTGCTTCAAAGCTTTCTACTAAGAATCTATTGCTTTATGAGTTAACTCTTATGCAAGCTCTATGTAGTTCTTTATTAATAGGTGCAAAGTACATGATGCAAGAGCTTAAACATAATCTATATGAGGACAACAATTGCCAAGTATCAAATTATCCAAGACATTATGAGGCATTTTCTGTTTCCAACCAAATAACCATAAGTATTGTAGCTTCCAACTTTTATCATTGAACATTAAAAGTAAAACGAAGAACACGAGTGTTCATATGAAAAAGCGGAGCGTGTCTCTCTCCCAAACAAGGATTGCTAGGATCCGATCTTATTCAAACATAAACAAAAATAAAAGCACACAGACGCTCCAAGTAAAGCACATATGATGTGACCGAATAAAAATATAGTTTCAGTGGAGGAAACCTGATAAGTTGATGAAGAAGGGGATGCCTTGGGCATCCCCAAGCTTAGACGCTTGAGTCTTGTTGAAATATGCAGGGATGAACCACGGGGGCATCCCCAAGCTTAGACTTTTCACTCTTCTCGATCATATATCATCCTCCTCTCTTGACCCTTGAAAACTTCCTTCACACCAAACTTCTCACAAACTTCAATAGAGGGATTAGTACTCAAAAAATTTGAATCCACCTTGGTCCTGTAGTGGCACATTGCAAGAACTCAATAAAACATTAGCTACAGCCCTCTACGTCTAGAAAACCTCGCTTAAAGTCCACAAGAGACAATGCAAAAAACAGAGACAGAATCTGCCAAAACAGAACAGCCAGTAAAGACGAATTTTAAATAAATACGTCTGTTGCTCGAATCAGAAAACTCAAAACTAATGAAAGTTGCGTACATATCTGAGGAACACGCACGTAAATTTGCATATTTTTCTGAGTTACCTACAGAGAAAACAGCCCAGATTCGTGACAGATAGAAATCTGTTTCTGCACAGAAATCCAAATCTAGTATCAACCTTCGATTAGAGGCTTCACTTGGCACAACATTGCAATAAAATAAAGATAAGGAGAGGTTGCTACAGTAGTAAACAACTTCCAAGACACAAATATAAAACAAAGTACTGTAGCAAAATAACACATGGGTTATCTCCCAAGAAGTTCTTTCTTTACAGCCATTAAGATGGGCTCAGCAGTTTTAATGATGCACTCGCAAGAAATAGTATTCGAAGTAAAAGAGAGCATCAAGAGGCAAATTCAAAACAAATTTAAGCCTAACATGCTTCCTATGCAAAGGAATCTTGTACACAAATAAATTCATGAAGAACAAAGTGACAAGCATAAGAAGATAAAACAAGAATAACTTCAACAATTTCAGCATATAGAGAGGTGTATTAGTACCATGAAAAATTCCACAACCATATTTTCCTCTCTCATAATAATTTTTAGTAGCTTCATGAACAAACTCAACAATATAGCTATCACATGCAGCATACTTTTCATGATTTCCAAACACATAATTTTTATCAAGTTCAAGAATAGTGGAATTAAAACTTTCAAACTTACTTTTATTAATAATATAACAAGGTAGTTGATCAATCTCAATAGATATGGGACTCATAGAATAAGTCAAGAACTCTCCAATCCCATTTTCATTAGTAGTACAATTAATATTATCAAGTAACATAGGACCATCATCTAGAGCTTTATCATAGACATTTGCCAAACAAAATTCTTTAGTACCATGCATTTCGACATTAGGCACAAACAAAGCATTATCATAAGATTTATCAAAGTAGCATGGATTATCATATATAACGGTAGCATAATTATTTTCACAAGTTTTACTCATAGGTAGTATTTCAAGAGAATCCACAGGAACATAACATTCGACCTCTTCCGGTAAGCATGGAGGACAATCAAATAGTGTAAGAGATAAAGAGTTACTCTCATTAGAAGGTTGGCATGGGTAGCTAATCCATTCTTCCTCCTTTTGTTCTTCACTCTCCTCTTCTTTTTCATCCAATGAGCATTCAGGTTCATCAATTTCCTCCTCTTTTTCATCCAATGCGCTTTCGAGTTCATCAATTTCTTCTTCCACCGGTTCACTGCAAATTGTGAGTGCATTCTTGTGCATTAATGTGTCTCTCTTTATAATCAAGGATATAAGGATTCCTACTATAGCATTCTATGCAAGAATTAAGGATAGTAGAGACATAATCTTTAAGGTCCTTACAAATGGCACAAGTTTCATAATTCTCAACCATGAAGGATTCTATCTCGGAGGCTCCCATAAATAAGACAAATTGTTCTACCTCTTCGAACCCATAATGAATATAGCAATTCCGATTATAGTTCGTAATTAAAAATTCCTCACTAAAGCCACATTGAAATTTAAGATGTTTAGTATCCTGTTGAGAGCAACAGTTTATATCATGGCGTCTAAGCAAGATTCTAGCAATTGTATTCAATTTTTCTATCATAGCACTCATTATTCTACCAGTTCTTGATTCTCTATAATTATTATAACATTCTATAAGCTCCAAGTAGGTTGTAGGTTCTCCCATAACGACAATTTTTAATTTTTCGATTTTTCAAATTTTTATGGATTTTTGGGTATATGAGGAAAGTAAAACAAAACTGAAATAAACTAGACAAAAGTAAACTAAGCAAACTAATACTAGACAGAAATAAACTAAGCACAAATAAACTAGGCAAAAGTAAACTAAGCAAAACAAAGTAAAACACAATAAAAACAGAGAGAGAGGTAGAGTGTACTCCCCAGGTGAACTTATGAGTAGAGCTATGCCTCCCCGGCAACGGCGCCAGAAAATAGTCTTGATGACCCACAAGTATAGGGGATCGCAACAGTCTTCGAGGGTAGTAAAACCCAAATTTATTGATTCGACACAAGGGGAGGTAAAGAATACTTATAAGCCTTAACAACTGAGTTGTCAATTCAGTGCACCTGGAAAAGCACTAGTAACGGGGGTGATGTGAAAGTAGCGATAATATGAGAGCGATAGTAACGAGTAACTCAGCGAGCGATAGCAGATAATATGAGAGCAATGGCACCGAGAAAATAGTTGATACTACTTCCAATGACATGTAGAACGAGTATATGATGATGAAAGATGGACCGGGGTTCCCAGCTATCTACACTAGTGGTAACTCTCCAATAACAAGGGTTGGGTGAACAAATTACAGTCGGGCAATTGAAAGGATTGAAATAGCATTAAGACAGAATATCAAGATCATTAATCATTTAGGCATGTTTTCCAATAATAGTCGTACGTGCTCGCAATGAGAAACTTGCACAACATCTTTTGTCCTACCAGCCGGTGGCAGCCGGGCCTCAAGGGAAACTACTGGATATTAAGGTACTCCTTTTAATAGAGCACCGGAGCAAAGCATTAACACTCCGTGAAAACATGTGTCCCTCACATCACCGCCATCCCCTCCGGTTGTCCCAATTTCTGTCACTTCGGGGCCATTGGTTCCGGACAGTGACATGTGCATACAACTTGTAGATACAATCTAAGCAATAAGTATAGAGCTCAAATCTAAGATCATGCCACTCGGGCCCTAGTGACAAGCATTAAACACAACAAGATTGCGGCAACAATAACTTCATAAACTTTGTAGATAGACAATCATAACGTAACAATCCATCGGATCCCGACAAACACAACACCGATTACATCAGATGAATCTCAATCATGTAAGGCAGCTCATGAGATCATTGTATTGAAGTACATGGGGGAGAGAATACCAACTAGCTACAGCTAGAACCCGTAGTCCATGGGGGAACTACTCACGGAGCATGATGGAGGCGATGGCGTTGATGGAGATGGCTTCGGGGGCACTTCCCCATCCCGGCGGAGGTGCCGGGACAGAGACTTCGTCCCCCGGATTGGAGTTTCGCGATGGTGGCGGCGCCCACGGAGTCTTTACGGAGTTTCGTCAAGTGGTACGGTGTTTTTAGGTCGAAAGGGGTTTTATAGGCGAAGAGGCGGCGCGAGGGGGTGCACGGGGGCTCCCCACCATAGGCCGGCGCGGGCCCGAGCCAGGCCGCGCCGCCTTATGGTGTGGTGGCCCTCTGGCCCCTCTCAGACTCTTCTTCGGTGTTCGGATGCTTCCGGGAAAAATAGGAGGTTTGGTCTTCGTTTCGTCGAATTCGAGAATATTGCCCGAACAGCCTTTACGGAACCAAAAATAGCGAGAAAACAGGAAGCTGGCACTGTGGCATCTTGTTAATAGGTTAGTTCCGGAAAATGCATGAAATCATCATAAAGTGCAAGCAAAACATGTAAGTATTGTCATAAAACAAGCATGGAACGACAGAAATTATGGATACGTCGGGGACGTATCAAAGATCCTCTTTTTGGTCTTGCTTTTAGTAGTGAACAATGAGGGTAATACTTTGCCTTCAGAACTTTTGCACAAAGAGAATCTGGATTTGAAATTAGTCTCCAACTCTGTTTAGCTAGCATGGCCATATTGAAAGTATGAAGATCACGGAAACCCATACATCCCTTTCTTTTTGGTATACACATTCTCCACCATGCAAACCAATGCATCCTTCGTTGATCATCTGTATCTCCCCACCAGAAGTTAGCCATTGCATCATTCATCTCCTTGCATAGTTGTTTTGGTATTTAAAAAACAGCCATCGCGAACACTGGAATAGCTTGGATAATAGCTTTAATAAGGATTTCCTTTCCCCCCATAGATAAAAATCTCTCTTTCCAGCCTTGAAATCTTGCAATAATCCTTTCCAACAGATAAGCAAAGCTATCAGTACGGTCCAGCCCCACCATAGCGGGTAGGCCTAGATATTTATCCGATATAGCTTCAGTCATAATATTAAGTTCCTCACAGACTGGGCTTTTACCTCTACTTCAACATTAGAGCTGAAGAAAATGCTACACTTTGCCTCGCTCACCAATTGTCCCGAACTTGCACAGTATTGATCCAAAACTTGTCTCAATGAGGTTGCATTAACTAAGTTAGCCTTCATAAGAATCAGGGAATCATCAGCAAATAGTAAATGAGAAACTGATGGTGCATTTCTGCACACCCGAACACCTTCAATGCCACGGACCTCCTCTTCATGAGCCAGAGCACTAGATAATCCTTCTGCACAGATAAGGAATAAATAAGGTGATAGAGGGTCCCCCTGTCGGAGGCCCCTACTAGGTATAAACCCTTCTGTTTCTTGATCATTATATCGGACTTTGTATTTCACTGATTGTACACATGTCATAAGAAGATCAACAAAGTCCCTTTCAAACCCCAATCTCATCAACATACGCTCCAGAAAAATCCATTCAACACGATCATATGCCTTATGCATGTCTAGTTTCACCGCACACGGACCCTCCTTTCCCTTCTTCTTATTTTTTATCTTATGTAAGCATTCATACGCCAACAAGATATTATCAGTAATTAAACGATCAGGGACAAAGGCACTTTGAACTTCAGAAATAATCTCATCCAGAATGAATTTTAAACGGAAAGCCAGCATCTTAGATATTACTTTGTATAACACATTGCATAAATTTATAGGTCTGAATTGTGTAATGTTGTCAGGAGCTTCAACTTTTGGTATTAACACGATGATAGTGTCATTCCATCCTTCTGGTATACTTTTATTATTTATAGCATTCAAAACCTCCTCCGTCAGGGTAGCTCCGAAAATATGCCAGCATTTTTTAAAAAATAGCGCATGAAGGCCATAATTCATCATACATGCACATAATTCACTATCTAGTACTAATAAAAAATTATATGGTCACATCAACATCTATAAATCGGCAGTTATAACCGCAACAACAAAGTTACTTGACGGGTAACAAGTTATATGTGCAAATTATTGACAAACATGACATTATGAATAAAAGAATCATTTGACATAGCAACTACACCCAATTTCATTACCTTTGTTGTTTTCACCAAAGGTTATGCTTAAGGGTGCCAAGGTGGGACTTAAAAGTCATGATGGAGATTCATCAAAGTTGGAGAGAAGATATACTAGGAGAGCAAAATGATCGGAACCATACTTAGATTGAGTGTTCTCAAAATATGATGATACATTCATTGTTGGTTGTATAGTTTTGGAAGGTGAACCACACCAAACTACCTTCCTCAAGACAGCACAGATATTTTCCGTACTTGGAACTCACGCAATATAGAAGGTACTATTACAGTGAACTGCAATAATTAAATTGCTTTATATCCTACTACTCATGTGATCTAGGCCTGGCCGAGGAGCTCCTCCCACGGTTCCGACTGTAACTTTATGTAGCAGTTGCTGGAGGCAGCGCCTTGTTGAAGGATCATCCTGTGTTTGTCACAACACAGCAAATATACATTTAACAGAAACTTCAGGTTTATCCTTCTGCGATGATAAGTAAATGGTAAGGACCGATGGGTTAACACGACTCACCACAAGAAAGCTGTCGACCGTTCCATCTTTCAGAACGTCAGGGAGGAGTGCTTGCAACGTCACACAAGCGCTACACATGGAGAAAGGAAAACAGATTAAATTCCATGAGAAGATATAAGATGCAAAATCATTATGTACGTAGCATAGAAATGAAAGCAGTAACTACCTGGGATTGTCAGATAACCTGTGGAAACACCGAATTATGTGCTTGAGCAACCTTGCGGGAGCAGAGGATTGAACAGGGTGTGAAAGTACCATGTATACTAAAAGACTGCCCACAGCAAACAAGCGCTCCGGTTTGGCACATATGTAACACAGTCCAAGATTGTCAAGCAGAATCTTTTGGACAATGAAGGTGGCCACCTGCGTGTAAAAAATATCTTTTGGAGATACTTTGATACTCGATGGTCTAGCTTATATTCCTTACCCAAACAAAATGTGAACTACTGGGAGTGCAACGTTCCGCAAAATCTTCAGATTTTAATTATTAAACAAGTGCACCTTTGCTAGATCTTAACACAGAGAAAATGGTGCTATTGTAGTTGAGGACTGTGATGCTAGGTACGTACAGTTTTTGAAAGTTCACTGCCCACCTCCATGCAACGCAAGCATCGAGGAACTATTTCAGTTTCCAGCAGAAAATTGATAACTTTACTATCATCGACCTGCATTGTAATCAGGTCATACATCAAGTAATACAGTTGGTTTCGTGTCAAATAAGTTAATAGTTACCTTAACAAGAGCACCGATAACACCCAAGCTAGTAAGCCGCAAGTACTCAAAGGGTCTTGTTTTGCTCTCGGTATTCAAGAAGGGGTATAAGTAGCATGGAATGTTAGCTGAAATTAATAAATAAGGAGGAGGGTAAGTGGATATAGCAAACAAGTTCTAACAAACATCACAAATATATGTATACCAAACTTCTATAAACAAAAGGACGCGCTGGTTACCATTTAAGAACAACGTCCTGGTCTCCGGGTGCGATGCAACACACTGCAATAAGTTTCACATCCCCCATAAACCAGTTTAGACGTCAAAGATAGCATCTAATGGGGGTAACATAAAGCAACCTCAAATTCTTAAAACAGAATGGAGTAAAATGTTCCGCTCTTATCAGGTTTTTTTTTCACATAAAGTGTACCTGAAAAAGTGCAAGCACGTTGCAGACTCGGTTTGATGCACCTGGCGATAAAGTTAGGGTTGAAAGTGCGTCATAGATAGACACGATTTCCTGTACATATTTCATGTTGACAAATATAACAAGTGAGAAAGATCAAAGATTAGCTGAAAAACACTAGGTAAGCATGCATGATATATCATCAGTTACACAACCACAACACTAGAATAAAGTAGGCTCAAAGCTCCCCAGTCTATTTTCTCTCTACTTAGAAGCAGGCGAATAAACATAAAGGACTATGGATTTATGCATACCTGTAGTAGAGAAGCAATTGTACCAAACGAGTGCCATAACAGCGGGGCCAAGATATCTTGAAACATCTCTCTTTTCTGAAAAAGATATTTTAGGCATGTTTACTTATCTTTTTTTCCCTTACATAATACCTTAGCATATACAATGACTGATATTTTATTAATCTGAAATTGCTTAGTTCAGCATTATTACATAATTAATTAACACAAAAGAACCACTGATGAAAACTTGTTGAATTCGAAGATGATAAACTAAGATTTATGCAATTAATTCATCGAACGGAGTATACATTTCCTACTCCCTCCAATCCATATGAGTGTTGTGGTACGTCTTAGTTCAAACTTGTACTACCTCCTTAGTAAACCACGACACTTATTATGGATCCGAGGGATTACAAAATAACCATAATAATTTGCTGTTTAGAAATTTATTTTGAAGTGTTCCGCTCGTATCATACAAATTCGGCAACTAAGAGGTTGTGTCCCGTATCGAGATGGATTATGATCATCCATTCACACCAGTTTTTCCTTGTTGATCATTTGACTCATCAAATTATATCTACGTTCTTTCACAGCATATCACAGTTCAACAACCGTGCACCAAACCTAAGCAACTTCGCAAAATCAAAAATCAAACATTTAATTTATAAAAGGTAATGTCGGCAATGCATCTATTCTTTTTTTTGTAAATTTGCGCCGTACCGCAGGAACTCAACAATTAATGGATAACATAAACAAGATGCTCCGTCCGTTCATAAATAGGAAGCATATAAATTCATTCAAAAAGTCAATTATTTGTAAGTTTGACCAAAAATGTAGAAGAGAAAATCAATAAATTATAATATTGAATAAATACATGGGTTATTAATATAGTGAACTTGCCTCTTGGGGAGGTTTAGACCATGCTCCCGTCCCCCCAGAGGAGACCGGGGTGGCCCAAACCTCCCCCCTGCTTCCTTCCCCTCCCCTGCCGCTAGGCAAAGCCCGTGCGGTGCTGGCGGTGGTGGATCTCCCTTCCCCGCACCTCAGGAGGAACTACAAGAAAAGTGCTGACATGGTGGATCTCCTAGGACCCGACGGGGCACGCTCGACCTGATGGTGGTGAAGCTCGGCGGTGCCGGCTCCGGCCGTTGCACCTCCTTCCGTGGCGGGCGGTGGAGCTCTCGGACGCGGAGGTGGCGCCTCGCTGCCCCTATGCCTGCCGGCTGAGGCTGCACGTAGGGGTGGCGGCCGATCTGGAACGGGGGGGGGGGGGGGGCTAGGTCTGGGCTAGGCGGGCCTAGCCAGGATCTGCAAGATCCTCCTTGGGTGGTCAGTGGCGGCAGTACGATGCCCCCGTTGACACCTTTCTCCACCATGCCACCATGACCCTGGCAGGCGTCTCGTTCGCATGTTCGTGTCAGAAACGTTCTAACTTTTTCAAGGCACTTTCAACACTCCGATGTTGCAGGGGCAACTTTCTAGCCAGCTCTCCGGGGTTGCGTCCCGGGGCCGGTGCGTGCTCGCCGGGGTAGGCAGCATGCTCGGATCTGGTGTCTCCATGGCCAATGGGCTGGGCTTTGGGTTGAAGCACCGACATCTCCCATGGAGCGACACTAGCTGAGATAGCCCCACTAGGCTCTCGAACAATCGCCCAAACAAGGAGCTATACCATGTAAAAAGAAACCCTGCTGACGTTTGTGTCGAGGCTGCTACCACGTTGTGACACCATGGGCAGGAGTTGACAAGGAGAGACGTGATCCAACAAAAATGGTGAGATGGGCCTCACGGTGATGCCTTCAGGAAGGGGAACAATGACAACCAGCCCTAGCTTTCGCTGAGGCACCAGTAGTTGATACCAGCAGAACTATGTGTTGTTTTGTGTGCATTCATATAAGCCGGTTGATAGGTTCGTTAATTCAAAGCCAGACACATTTCGAGCTTTCCATCTAAAAAAGTATATCTTATGGTCTCTCTATTGATAGAGGTTTTGATATTATAAATCTTCATATTTTATTATGCATATTATACTTAGTTAGTTTTAAAGCATTGATTTTTTGACTCAACTTATGTGTCACCTATCCGGCGAGGGAGAAGGTGCTACAGTTCACGTTAATGTGTAGTATGCGCTAGGACGTAATTTGTAGACAAATACACAAGTACATTGTTCTTGTAACGAAGCTCTTGCGCGTCCTGCCCACGTACGGTGCTGATCAGATTGATTTCTACCACAATGGTGAGCAAGCGCTAGAACCCTAGAAGAGGTGCAGTACGTGACCATACCTTAGAGAGCTCCACGAGGGCATTCTCGCGCAGCAAGGGGTCGCAGAGGTCGAGCACCAGCTGCTCTACCGACGCCAGGTCATTGCCTCCCTGCGTCACGGCAGCGCCGCCGACACCGCCGCCGATCGTAGAGGGAGACGTCGTGATGGAAGGTGGTACGGAGACGGAAGGCTGCAGAGGCGCCATTGCCCTCGCGCGCGCGTCCAACGGGCTTGGTTGGATTCGACTGCTGAAAGCACGGCGCGGTAATTCCGATCTGAGCTCCAGTCAACTACACAACCTGGAGAGGAGAGACACGATGCGGCGTGGAGGACGTGTAGTAGAAACGAAAGAGACGAGTATCTTCTGGTAAATGGAGTACTACCTATCAGCAAAACATCGGACGGATGACGGATCCGACGCCGTCCGATTCTGGTTCCATCACATGGCCCGTACGCATGAAGGTTTCTCAAAAAAATTTGGGGGAGCCCCGTTAGAGCATCTCCACCGACGCTCCCGATAGCGGCTTAGATAGCATTTTGGAGGCCGTCAGAGAAAATGGGCTCGTACCGGCGCGCCCCAAACGCGTCGGCCAATTTTGGAGCCCAATAGAATCGTCGGTAACCCCGTGCCGGCCCCTTCGCCAAGGGCGCGGATCGGGCGCGCCGGCACCTCGCGGCGCGTCTGAAAACGAGTGTGGGCTCTGTCTGGCAGCCAGACACACCGTTTTCCCACCTCCTACACACGGCCGAGCCGACTCCCACCCCTCTAGATCGCCACCGTCGCCGCCGCGCCCACCCTGCTTGCAATAGACACCGCCGACCGTCTAGGAACCGCCGTCCATCGACACGGCCACCACCCCCTCGACCGGCGGCCGCTCTTTCGCCCGGAACAGAGCTCACCGCCACCGCGATAGTATCGCCCCGCCCGCAAGGTGTTCGTCCGATTGCCGCGATGGACAGCGATGACGAGATGATGGTGCAGCTGTTCACGGAGGAGCAGAACGCTCAGGCTGTTCGGCGGCAACAGCAGCAGCTGATTCTGACGAACATGCTGCGCGTTCGCCAGCCTTTCTTCGTCGTGCCTCGGCGCGGCGGCTCCAAGCCAGGCAAGAGGAGGAACATCAACAGACATCGTGAAGCCGGCGCAATGCTGCTTGACGCCGACTACTTCAATGATGACACGACTCATACGCCGAAGGAATTTCGGCGCCGGTTTAGGATGAATAAGGACCTGTTCTTGAAGATTGTCCACGGCGTCAGGAAGTACGACACGTACTTCATGGCCAAGAGAGACTGCACAGGTTTGTGGGGCTTCACCTCAATTCAGAAGTGCACTGCTGCAATGCGCTGTCTTGCATACGGAGCTCCTCCAGACTACGATGGCTAAGTCGACATGCACAGAGAGTCTCTACAGATTCTGCCGAGCCGTCATTGCGGTGTTTGCCAAAGACTATTTGAGAGCACCAAGAGCAGATGATACAGCTCGGATCCTGCAGAAGAATGCGGCAAGAGTGTTTCCTGGATGCTTGGAAGCATTGACTGTATGCATTGGGACTGGAAGAATTGCCCTTTTGCTTGGCAGGAGATCTACAAGGGCCATACTGGTGAGTGCAGTGTCATTCTTGAGGCGGTGGCAGACCATGAGCTTTGGATTTGGCATGCATTTTTTGGCATGGCAGGAACAAACAATGATATCAACGTGCTGCAACGCTCTCCGGTGTTTGCCAGGCTAGCTGAGGGACAAGTTCCTGTCGTGAACTTTGAGGTAAACGGCCACGCATACAACAAGGGGTACTATCTAGCTGATGGTATCTACCCGATGTATGCTACATTTGTGGAGACAATTCCCTCTCCATCAAACGAGATGAAAGCCTATTTTGCAACATGCCAGGCATCACGCAAGGATGTTGAGTGTGCTTTTGGGGTGCTTCAACAACGTTTCTCCATTGTCAGGTACCCTGCTCTCACTTGGTCTGAGGCACAGATGTGGGAGGTGATGAACGCCTGTGTGATCATGTACAACATGATCATTGAGAACGAGCGCGACACACCTGTGCAGGATGATCATCCATTTGATTATCAAGGGCCACTAGCTGAGGTAGAGCATGTGCCCCAAGAATTCACTACTTTTCTTCATATGCACAATGAAATTCGAGATGCAGGTGTCCATGCACAGCTGAAGGTGGATCTAGCTGCGCATTTGTGGGCGAGGAGAGGAGCAGCCAACAATGCATGATTTTATTTCTATTTGTTTACCTGGATGAATAATTTAAGTACTATTTGTTTGTTGAGTTATATGAATAATTTAAGTACTATTTGTTTGTTGGGTTGTATGAATAATTTAAGTACTATTTGTCCGATTGATTGTATGAATAATTTAATTCTATTTGTGTGATTGTATGAATAAAATATGATCGATATATTGTTTCAAAATATTGTAAAAAAAAAATGGAGACCACCGTTTGGGAGGCGCCGGTGTGGAAACGGCTTCCCCAAATGGAGGATGCAGTGCCGGCGTCCCCCAAACGGAGGTACCGACCCTCCTACTGGCGCCTATTTAGGGACTACCGGTGAGATGCTCTTAATATCGCACGTTCCCACCTCCACCGCCGATATTTCTGGTCAGCTCCTTCCAAATCGATCCCAAATATCCCGCAGCCGGCGTAGGCCAAGACGTGGCAGATAAGAGTTGCTGATGCAAATTTTATACTAGTTGCTTTTATATACGGATAAAATCAACTAATCAAGTGCCGGACTTCCGGTGATAGTCGGATTTGCCTCAACTAGTCGGGTTCGGAGTTTGGCCATGGCTGGTGATCTATAATAAGTAGGAGTATTATGTCGGACGCTTTCTGGGTTTCTTTGTCTTCAATCCCAGATTGCAGCTACTAAAGTATTCCTGCACAAGTGTTTCATCTTCCGAGTTCCGAGAAAGAAAAGGACAACCGATTTTACTCCTATGGAGGCCTGTAGCTTACCACGCGATATCTTGATTGATATATTTGCCACCTTTAGATCCCTGACCTCGTTCGTGCTGGTTCTGTTTGCTCCTCCTGGCGATCCGTATACACCACCCTGCGCAAGCTTGGCAAGTATAAACAATCCCAGACACCATGCCTGCTCTACACTAGTGAATCTGCCGGTGAGAACGTTGCAGGTCTCTACAGTCTCCCGGAGAACAAGTCTTACACATTGCCTCTCCCAGACCCACCTATTCGTAGTAGATACGTGATCGGTTCCAGCCATGGCTGGATTATCACCGCCGACGAGAGGTCCGAGCTGCATCTCCTCAACCCCATTACAGGTGACCAGATTCCCCTCCCTTCGGTCACCACCATTGAGCAGGTGAAACCTGTTCACAATAACGATGGTGTCCTTCACAAGTACGAGTTCTCATGGTACACTGCAGAAGAGGTTTATGACTCGCCCTCAATCTATGATCTTGGCGAGCTGCGAGACCGTCTCTTCCACAAGGCATTTCTGTCATCAGATCCGTCCAATGGAGACTATTATGTTGTGCTCATCTACACACCATACCACCAACTCTCATTTGCAAGAGCTGGGGATGATAAGTGGACTTGGCTGCCACCACATATTCATTGTTCAGATTGCATCGTTAAGGATTACATGTTCTATGTGTCGACTTCAGATGGAGCAATCCACGAGTTTGATACCAGTGGCCCTACAGTAAGTAACACAAAAGCTTGTTATAGATGAGGTCAAGGATGACATCTTTGAGGAAATACACATTGTTCAAGCTCCATGCGGTGATATGCTGCAAGTTTGGACGGTTCTGGATTCAGCGGAATTCGATGGTGATCTTTCAGAGCCTGAATTTGATGCCGAGTATTATGCACGCTGTTCCGTTATCATCAAAGTGTATAAAGTGGACTTGGCAGCAAAAAAGCTTGCAGCGATAAGCAGTTTAGGTGAGAATGTGATTTTTCTTGGGCATAACCCATCACTCTGTCTTTGTGCTGACCAATATCCCCATTTGAAGGCTAATCATATCTACTTCACTGATGATTCTGAGTACTTGGCTTTCAGACAGAATTGTCACCGTTTTATAAGAGTTGTCAACTTTGAAAATAACAGTACTGAGGAACTTGTTTCCCCTCAGCTTTGGTCCAACTGGCCAGCCCCTGCGTGGGTTATACCGAATCCTAGAAAGATGAATCAAGCATCGCAAGATTAGGTGTGATATGTCTACCTTTTACGTGCTGCCAGTTGACGACATACCTCATTCACTACAAGTCTTCTTCCAATTTAACATGCCATCTTACTACTAGTTAACCTTTTTGTGTCACTACTCCACTGGGATGCAGGAATTTAATTAATACCTTCCTGTTAAAAGAAATGACCATTTTATTTCTTGGGCTAATGACATTTGTTCTCGCAATGTAAACCAGTAATGCTTCAAAGTGGTTTGAGTTCACTGAGAAAATTGTAGCCCATTTTCATCCGTTTGCAATTAACAAAGGAACTTGTACTGCCTCAAGAAAAAGGGAACTTGTACAGTTGTACTTCAGCTACGTAGCTTCCTGCTGGTTTCCTGAAACCGTTTTTAAACACTCCTAGTAACCAGAAGCTTTCATAACATATTATTTGCAACAATAGGGGAATTCTTGAGTAATAACGAAAGATATTTATCTCGCTTAGTTCAAAGGGAGGTATGCTTGCATGTAACTCTATTCGATTAAGAGTACATGCGAAAGAATATTCCCCACAGACTACAAAATGATTACATTCAAGCGGATTTCACATGGCATAATAACTATCTAAAAACATGATCTTGTGGAAGAATCAATGTACACTCTAAATGCCATGACAATACAACTCATGAGCTCCTATATCTCCTTGATTTCTAGCCCTCACTTGGCAACCTTTTTTTGCACATTTGATGCCACTAGCGCCATGGAAGCTTTTGCAGTGATCTTTAAGCTGAAATAATGCACATGTTAACGAATGGTCGGCTGGATGAAAACATATCAACTAAAGAAGAAAAGGAAGACGTAAAACATATCAACTAAAGAAGAAAAGGAAGCGGTCTTACCTCTTCCTTTCGCATCTTTTTAAGCTTTGTTTTATTTTTCTTGTGATAACCAGATAAGAAACACATCATGCAGATGATTTGGTGAGCTCCACACTTTTTAAGTTCGATATTGAACTCCTGATGGACCTCCTTCTCCTTATCCCGGTCTTCCACAACTGCTTGACCGTGCCCCCGGGGATGCTTGTGCAGAACCTGTGGTGGGATGGTGAAGACTGTGGTATCACTCGGAGCATGAGCATCCTCCACAGAGCATACCGAAGTCCCCTAATTGAGTTACAAATGTATGAAGCACATGCCGACTGGACAATTGAATATGCACATGGATTGAAATGAAAAATAATGCAAGCTGTTTCAAAGGACATGCTAAACATGGAGAAAAGACCTGCAAACTATTCTCCTATACCTAAATCACAGGCCCACAGTTTTCAAATAATTCTCCTACACAACTAAATCTCCTACTTCCTCTGGCTCAAAATACTTATCGCAGGCTCAATGAATCTAGAAACATTTTAGCCTATATTTTTCCTAAATCTACGACAGATATTTAGGGGGAGTACTACTGTTGCTTATAGCCACAGACCTGGTATTCTGATGTGAAGTCATTGAGATCGAACAGATTGTCAAGTTGTAAATAAGAAATTTATTGATATCAATAGTATGATCAGAGCAGTGCTAAACTCATACGATCGAGTGAGCTTTCACATAAATCAAGAATTATATGTGCGAAGGACGGATTCATACATGATGTGAAGCCTGAGTAGCAAGAGGAGTAGCGCTGCTCGTGCCACTACTCCTGGGTGACCCATTGCCTTGGAGGACGGTGGCCACGGGCATGTCGCTGTGGCAAATCACCAAGTTCGGTGACGCCAGTGATCCAGGTTGATCATGGTTATTCTGCTCCAGTTCCTGTAGAGGCACCATTTGCTGCATCAACTCATATGGAGCGACTTCCTCAGTTCCACTTCCAGATTGATTCAGAGATAGTTGCGCAAAAGCTGTTTCTACAAAAACATCAAATACAATGTTAGATAAAACAATCTCATGACTGAAATACTGAAACACTAAAAGAACATAGCAAGAGAAAAGTAAAGAATTCCTGTAAAAAAGATGAGAAAACTAAAGAAAAATGCAACATAATCACATGCTGCACAGTAAAATCATAAAGTTGAATAAAGTAATTCAGGGCTAACAAGGTATTTACATATATTTGGGAAAACTAGATTGGATTTTGCTATAAAGAATACATCAAAATCAAGATAGTAGACTATTGGCATACAATGGTCAGAAGCAAGAAAGTTGTCAGCACTAATTTTAATTTAACAGGAAAAGCTTACAAGCCATCAGGATTTTGATTTTGCATTGTGAATTTGCATGCCAAGCAGAAGTGACATCAGAAACTAACAAACATGTAAAGTGACGTACGTGGGGCAAGCAAACAGGAACTGTCACTAAACAACAGCAGAAGGTGCTGTTGCTTGATCATGCATATATGTACGTAGAAAAGATAAATAAAATGCATCTTTGAACATTTAATCATAGTATGTATGGATTGCGCATGCCACATAGTAATACCATAGTTATATAAAGTAATTCAGTGGCAACTAGGTATCTACATATATTTGAAAAGTAGATTGGATTGTGCTACAAATAATATATTAATACCAAGACAGTAGACTTGTGGCTTTCTGAAGTAAAGTTGTCAGCGCTAGTTTTAATTTAGCAGGCAAAGCTTACAAGGCATCAGGATTTTGTTTTTTTATGTGAATTTGCATGCCAAGTAGATGTGGAATCAGAAAGTAACAAACATTTATACGTGGGCAAGCAAACAGGAAACATTACTAGCCAAAAGTAGAATTATCCTGCAATGGATCATATGCTGAATCATCAATTCCTCAGATAAAAGTAGATCTCTGATTAAATGTTGCAGCAGGAACACTTGTGCCAGAAGCGGATAACTGGTTAAACCTTGTAGCATGTATGAGCAATGCATCACATGCCACAGGATGATTAGTGTAAATAAACACTATTAAAGTTTCAAAAATTTATAGTAAGAGAACAGGAAGCATTTACAGATTTACTAACCATCGTTTGAGTCTGCTGGGACTGGAGGAAACACTGCGCCAGGAACCCATAAGTTAGAAGAAGATAATTGATCAAGTACCAGATCAAGCCCGAGTCCTGCTCACATTAGACATTGATGATTAGCAGGAATATACAGCTCAGACCGAAGTAAAACAAAACAGTCAGCTATACCATCACTACAAATTTGTGAATTGCCGGCATCCTTCCAACACATGAACTTGAAGTGAGTCAATGCATATAATGATCCGAGAAAGAATGGCAAAGATCATTAATTGATCTGGATCTCAGATGTATTGTTCAAAAATAGCGCAGGGGATGAATATAAGTACGCCATAGATAAGTTGATTGTCATACAATCCGCAAACTAAAGATAGTTCAATCAGATCAGTGGGAAACTTATTTTTCTACTTTCATCTATTTAAATGGAGTACAAAAGTAAATGATAGATACATGATGAGGAGCAGACAGAAACCTATTCAACAAGTAGATCTACCATGGGTGTATACTGACTGCGGAATACTTTGTGAACTAAGCAAGTTGTGTCAAGTTTCTATTTTATAACTCTAGTTTCTACAAGCATCCTGCTTATCATTCTTTGAAAGTCTTTTCTGTTAGTAGTTGGCAAAAGGTTGAGACCTAACAACTTAACTGAAAGATATTGTCACAAAAAACCTAAATGCACCAGGGATTTTCAATCTAGGATAAACACAATTGTACCAACAATAAACCTCAACTCAACCATCTTGTTCATGCAGACATATATTCACAACAAATACAGATTGGTGGGTTGGGTGTAATATTGAAAAGAACGGCATAGTAAAGTTCAAAACAACATCTATGAGTCATAATACAACAAACCATCAGAAAAATCCATAAATGACATTCAATGAAATGGTTAACATTAAAAGGGGATTTTTTGAAGGTTAAAGTGCTAAACCTGCAGCTGAAGCAGCATTACATGGATTACCAATCATGTGAGGAGCACATAGTCTGCAAACAATACAACAGATTAGATAATTTATATGCATATCGAGCTAAGCGCAAATACTAATTCAGTCAGGTAGTTCAAACAGCCTGCCTGACATTTTAGAAGCAAAGCAAACTGTGTTTTCTTGCAAAACAGGAGATGCTGGATGTGAAAAAACTCACCCGTCCATGCAATATATGATAACCCAACAACATCATGGGTTCAAATACTTTTACCAGCAAACCATTGTTACCTTCATTTCTCTTGGTGTCTTCTTTAAGATCTTTCATTTCCTTACTCCTCTAGTATCTTTATCCTTCCAAAACACTAACCATCAACCCTAGTTCTGATCTTACTTCCCATTTCCATTTGACTCGCATAAATTGGGAAATAAGCTTGGGGCTGGGTCTTCCAGGCCAATGTTTCACCGAATATACAACAATTGTAAGAAAAAACTAATCTGCTCTAGGAAATTTGCAGTGAGGATCAGAGCCTGGAACTTCAATTTCTCCCACTTAATAACCAATATGCTTTCCCAATATAATTGTGCCTTACCAACGTAAAGAACTTCCAGGAAAACAATACAAGAACAGATGTCCCTTTTAACACGAAGCTGACCAAACTTTTAAACCCAAATTAACAGAACCAAGTGCTCAATAACTCATTCCAATGGGGCGCACCATACTAAACATTTTTTTTCCGGTCCAACATAAACAAATCTGCACTGGAGACAAAAAGGAATTAACCCTAGAAGGGAACATTTCTTATGGAACAAACATCGAGCAGGTTCAGGGTTGCACGGGAGGAACAAGATAAGAACAAGAAGAGCATGGGTCCGTAAGAAATTTCAAGCACCAACCTGCTCATAAGTGCCTGAGTGCGAGCATACTGCGCCAAATACTGGATCCACGAGTCCTCGTCGGGCTGCGGCGGCCAGGAGGATCTGGGGGAAGAGAAGAAGAAGAAAAGGATGGCAAGAATCAGAGCAAAAACGCAACAAATTAGAAGAGGAACAGCAATGAATCATAGCAGGGATGGCAAGAATCAGAAGCAGCGCAAGAATTAGAGGAACAGCAAGGAATCCGGTTGATCAAGATGGTAAGAGAACCGCACCTTAGCGTCGGGTCGAGGAGAGCTAATCCCGCGGAGTTAGCCAGGCGGCAGTGCGCGTCCTCGGGTGCTCCGGGGATGGAGGCCAGGTAGCCGGCGAGGTCGCCCGGCCTGCGGCTGGCGACGAGCGCGAAGACGCGGTCCGGATCGACATGGTTGGGGTCGGAGTCGAAACCGGAGTAACCCACCTGCAACGGGAGTCGAAGCCAGAGAAGCCAGAGAAGCAGGAAGCAGCGAAGCAACGGGAAAAAAATCTGCGCAATGGTAAGAGGAGAAGGCGGGATATCGATGGTGGCGAGCTCTTACGTCCATCGCGGTGGTCGGCGGCGTGCAGGGGAGAGAGAGCGGAGGGGGAGGTGGTGGTCGGCGGCGTGTAGCGGCGAGAGAGCGTAGGGGGAGGTGGTGGCCGTGGCGGTGGTTGGCGGGTGAGACGCAGAAGCGGCGCGCCTCTTTGCTTTCAGAATTCAGAATGGGTCTGAAAGAGAGAATAGCCACTAGTGAAAACCGTGCCAAAATATCATTGCATCATTAGTAAAAGGAAAATGATCTAATCCCCCGGGGGATAAGACGCTCCGCAACCTCCGGCTCCGTGGCCGTCGGATGAAAGCCATCGCACGCGCACGCGCTGTTGTCCCAGCAAGACACGTTATCGGTGGGCCCCCCACCACGACCTTATCCCCTCGTCTCTCTCCCGGCGGCCGCTCCTCACTTCTCCCTCCCATCCCGTGCTCGTGAGACACCTCAGATCCGGCGACCACCAATCCCCGCGCCCTCCGCGGTCTCGACGGCGACGGAGGCCCGCCGTGAGCCTCCTCAGGTCCGGCGACCACCAATCCCCGCGCCCTCGACGGTCTCGACGGCGACGGAGGCCCGCCGTGAGCCGCCTCGGGTCCGGCGACCACCAATCCCCGCGCCCTCGACGGTCTCGACGCCGACGAAGGCGCGCACGCGCCGGCTACGGCGCGAGGAGGAGGGCTGCGGGGGAGCGGCGGCGCGAGGCCGGGAGCGGGGAGCGGAGGGCGCGGCCGGCGAGGGAGCCGAGGCGGAACCCCCGTGCGAGGAGGGCCGAGACCGGAGCTCGCCCACATCGCCGCGTGGAAGTCGCCGCCCTTCTCCGCGTCCATGTCGTGGGGAGGTCCGACCTCACCGCGCGGCTCCGGCCGTCCCCACCTCCGTCCGATGTCGGTGACACCTAGCTCCTTCCTCGACCATCTCCTGCCGGTGGTGTGGCGAGGTGCTTGCCGAGGGTAGGCCGGTGTTGCTACCGGCGGTGCATGGTGGTGCTGCAATAGTGCACGCTGCCGACAAGGTGGCACGTCGGTGCTACAAGTCGGGGCGGAAGGAGTTTTGCTAACAAGGTGGTACTCCTCGATTCGTTAGGAGTTTTGTCTGCTTTAGGCTCGTGTTGTTGCTACCTGCGGATACCGGTTTTGCTATTCGAGGTCTCCGGCATTGCTACCGGGGAGGGAAAATTTTTGCTACCGGCGGAGGCCTACTTTGCTACCCTAGGCGTAGGGCGTTGCTACTAGCGGTTTTTGGTTTTGCAATCTTGGGCGGATGGAGTTGCTGCAAGCCTGGAACATCAGACGGCGCTATTTGTCTGCTACAGGCGAGGTCTTCGTTGATGTTTTATAGGATTTGCAACATATGAATAAACAAATTTTCTACAATTTATTTGCGGTTTTGCTACATGTGCACAATATGTTTGCTATGGGGTATATGGCGAGATGTCCGGTGAGTTCTCCGACGAGTTCCCCCTTGATGTCTCCGACGATATCTTTTTTCGCTACAATAGCATATTTTGTTTGCTACAAGCTTTCCGGCGATGTCTCCGGCGAGTCTCCGGTGTGTGTCCGGCAAGCTCAACCTTTTTTGTTTTATTTTATGGGTGAACCGTTTTTTGCTACACTGAAGCAAAATCGAGATTTTTTTGCTACCCGGCAGCAAAAAGGACACGTGTCAGCATGGGAACCCGGGGGCTGGGAAATCAAATCCCCCGGGGGACGCCCAGCACTGTCCTTAGTAAAAATCAACTTCCCAAAATAACACTCATTTCAGCTTTTTTTTTTAGCCAAAATACCACTAGTGGCTAACTGAGACTACCATGGTCGAAGAAACACATATACGTCCTTATCTCTTCAGAACATTTTAACAACAAATCAAGAGAAAACAATACAACACTATCTCCCCTCACTTTGACAAAATTTCAACACAACTTGACAACATTCATCATAACTTGACAACATTGCAACAACATTTTAACATCATTTCAAGTCATTTTGACTACATTTCAGCAATATCAACTATACACATGGTTGAGAATAAGATAGCACCAACAAAAACTAGCAGAAACACATTATGATTCAGACCACTACCTATTACACAAAAGATTATGGTTCTCATGATTATCACAACGATAAGAGCATGGTTCTCATGATTATCACAGCCATAAGAGAATGGTTCTCACAACCAAATGCACTAAACTTGTCGAAGAGGGTTAGGACCGGAACTTTTACTCCTTGTAGATGTACTTGGAGGTGAACAATTGCAATAGCTGCAGCCCTCTGCCTTGTCATTGGATTTGTAGGATTACCAAGTTGAGTACCTTGCTTAGTTGGTGTCTTAGGAGATGAAGTTGATGCAATGCTTGCTTCAACCTTTGATTTTTTTCCTACACGTCAATACACATTGTTAGCAATAATATGCAAGGCATTTGGAAGCAAGTGAAAGAAATTTGGACACGTGAAATGATTACCGTGGAGAAGGTGTCCTCCGTGCCAAGGAATCACAGTGATGAGGATCTACCCCTGCATCGGTGCTCGAAACCGCTCTTCTATGGGTTTGGAGGGTGTGTTTACCGACCCCCTAAAAAAATTACGATTTTTCAAAAATTTGAGGGTCTCTTCTAGCACTTTTTTCGCCCAAAACCGTAAACAAGCTGCTCTTTTACAGATCGGGGAAATATAGATGCTCTTACAATGTTCGTATGAGCAAGCTCATATCCAGTTTATCAACATGCACTTAAGAAAATGAAGGAAAACCACCTCAAGATTGAGTGAGAAAAAAATTACATAAAGCCCTCAAACAAAAAAAATCATAGACTGATGATATATAATAAACTACCCTGATTATATAAAATGAAAATGACACATTAGGAATTTTTTCCTACTGTATTTGTATCAAAAAAATCCTCAAACAACAAAAATGGTTTAGAAAGCACATCTTTTTCTTTCTCGTGGTTCCAAAATTTGAAGGACTACTCTCATTTGGTTCCTCTTCCAAAATCAACAAAATATAATCTCAAGCATGAGCAAAAACCTCCTCAACTTGCATCATCCCAAGTTCCGAACACCAATATGGTAAAGTTCAAATAACGAAGATTAACAAACCTGAAGGGAAAGTCCATCTCTTACATGACGAAGCAATCCGACTTTCAGAATTATGGATCGGACAAGGAACACATGTGTTCCTCTACTGAACAACATCTTCATAACGGATTTGGATCATCTCCTGCTAGAATGGTACGCGGACAGAGACGCCGGCAAGGTGAGGACTAATTGCGCGGGATTAGTGGATAGGAGATTACAAAGTAGTTTTCCGGTCCCCAAGGTGATCTGTTAATTGGCACATTATACATCATTTGGAGAATCTAAGATGTTAGATTTAGATGCACGTATGGCCACGATGGTCCGAATCCGACGGACTCCCTTTTTATATTAGTGGTGATGGTGATGGTGATTAGTGGTGATGGTGATAATTTATTTGTTCAGTTTTCACGATGCTCTCATGCCCTCGAGTCATGTGTGGTGTGTGCCCTACCTTGGTCTGTCAAATGTTGGCAAGAATTGGCTGGCCAATTTTTTGGCCAAGGAATTCTCCCTCACACTTGACCAATTTGGTAACATTCTATGAGAGAAATGGTGGGACATCCATTAGCAGCTAAAATTTTAGCAACAAACCAAACATAGACGATAATCCAATACGGAGTAATAGGCAACCAATTTTTTCGTGGGGCTAGCGTGTGCAATGAGAGATGTGCTCCGGTGTCCCCACCTAACAAACAAAGTTGAAGAGGTAAGTTAACAGCAGAAATATACATAACCCCATAAATTTCACAAAATAAACAAACAACTCCTCAAGTCAAAACCGGAGTAAATAATCCCCACAACTATGTAAAACCGGACAGGAAATCTCTAGCCTCGGTTTTGGTGAGGATTATAATTCCCGTTCACCACGACTGTCCTTCGCCTCTCATCGCCTCCTCAGACCCAGAATCCAGCGATCATGTCCTCCTCCGATCTCCCTTGGAGCTTGATGTCTACGGGTGCTTCTATTCTTGTAGACAGTGTTGGGCCTCCAAGAGCAGAGGTTTGTAGAACAGCAGCAAGTTTCCCTTAAGTGGATCACCCAAGGTTTATCGAACTCAGGGAGGAAGAGGTCAAAGATATCCCTCTCAAGCAACCCTGCAACCACAAAGCAAGAAGTCTCTTGTGTCCCCAACACACCTAATACACTTGTCAAATGTATAGGTGCACTAGTTCGGCGAAGAGATAGTGAAATACAAGTAATATGGATGGATATGAGTGGTAATAGTAATCTGAATGAAATATGGCAGCGAGTAAACATGTAACAAAACGATAAACAAACGGAGATTCGATGCTTGGAAGCAAGGCCTAGGGATCCTGCTTTCACTAGTGGACACTCTCAACAATGATCATATAATAGGGCTACTCTACACTCTTTTGTTGGATGATGAACACATTGCGTAGGATTACACGAACCCTCAATGCCGGAGTTAACAAGCTCCACAATTCAATGTTCATATTTAAATAACCTTAGAGTGTAAGATAGATCAACACAATTACACCAAGAACTAACATAGCATGCACACTGTCACCATCATACCATGAAGGAGGCATAGATCATATCAATACTATCATAGCAATAGTTAACTTCATAATCCACAAGAGATTACAATCATAGCCTACGCCAAGTACTAACACGGATGCACACACTCGTCACCATTACACCGTGCAGGGAGGAATAAAACTACTTTGATAACATCACTAGAGTAGCACATAGATGATATTCAACTAGATCACATAGAGAGAGATGAACCACATAGCTACAGCGGAGCCCTCAGCCCGAGGGGTGGATTACTCCCTCCTCATCATGGAGGCAGCGATGGCGGTGAAGATGGCGGTGAAGACGGCGGTGGAGATGGCTCCGGGGGCAATTCCCCGTCCCGGCGAGGTGCCGGAGCGAGAGGTTCTGTCCCCCGAATTGGACTTTCGCGATGGCGGCGGCTCTGGATGGTTTTCTCTGTTTTCCGTCCTTTCTGTCGATGTTTTTAGGTCAGGGACGATTAAATAGGCCGAGAGTCGGAGTCGGAGGGGCCACGGGGTGACCACACCATAGGGGGGCGCGCCCCCCCCCATTGGGCCGCGCCGCCCTGTGGTTTGGGGCCCCCCTGGCACCCTCTCGACTCTTCTCCGGTGCTCCGGAGCTTCCGGGAATTATAAGCCCTTCGGTCTTTATTTCGTCCGATTCGAAAATATTTCTTTACTAGGATTTCTGAAACCAAAAACAGCAGAAAACAGCAAGCTGGCCTTTCGGCATCTCGTCAATAGGTTAGTTCCGAAAAACACATAAAAATGATATAAAGTGTGAACAAAACATGTTGGTATTGTCATAAAACAAGCATGGAACATCGAAGTTATAGATACGTTGGAGACATATCGGCATCCCCAAGCTTAGTTCCTACTCGTCCTCGAGTAGGTAAACGATAAAAGATAATTTCTGAGGTGACATGCTACCAACATAATCTTAATCATACTATTGTAAAGCATATGAGATGAATGCAGCGATTCAAAACAATGTTAATGCAATGAGTAAACAATTGAATCATATAGCAAAGACTTTTCATGAATAGTACTTTCAAGACAAGCATCAATAAGTCTTGCATAAGAGTTACTCATAAAGCAATAAATTCAAAGTAAAGACATTGAAGCAACACAACGGAAGATAAAGTTTCAGCAGTTGCTTTCAACTTGTAACATGTATATCTCATGGATAGTTGTCAATGCAAAGCAATATAACAAGTGCAATAAGCAAGTATGTAAGAATCAATGCACGGTTAACACAAGTGTTTTCTTCTTGAGGTGGAGAGAGATAGGTGAACTGACTCAACATAAAAGGTAAAAGAATGGTCCTTCAAAGAGGAAAGCATCGATTGCTATATTTGTGCTAGAGCTTTTATTTTGAAAACATGAAACAATTTTGTCAACGGTGGTAATAAAGCATATGAGTTATGTAAATTATATCTTACAAGTTGCAAGTCTCATGCATAGTATACTAATAGTGCCCGCACCTTGTCCTAATTAGCTTGGACTACTCGGATCATTGCTATACACATGTTTTAACCAAGTGTCACAATGGGGTACCTCCATGCCGCACTGTACAAAGGTCTAAGGAGAAAGCTCGCATTTTGGATTTCTCGCTTTTGATTATTCTCAACTTAGACATCCATACCGGGACAACATGGACAACAGATAATGGACTCCTCTTTAATGCATAAGCATGTGGCAACAATTATTATTCTCATATCACTACAAGAAAAGTTCTGATAGACAACGTCTCAAAATCGTCCGCTAAGGGGTATTTTTCGTCGCCTATGGGCCTAACCCGACGATATGGGTTCTGTTGTGGAAACTGCGTCAGGTAAAGTCCTACGACGATTTTTTCGGTCCGTCGCGCTTGGGCGCCCTTCCGCCACGGAAAATCGGACCGTTGCCCAAGTGTTTCGGGAGCCCGTTGACTGCCGACGTCATGCAAGCCGACACGTGGCGGACGCGGTTAACCGCGGTTAACGGCGTTAACCGGCTGAAACCCCGTGGTAGATGGTAGGCCCACACGAGGCCCGCCACGTCTTAAGCGGGCCGGCCCATTAAGTTTGCGGGCCGGGCCAGCTGACTTAGTTTGACCGGTCAACTATATAGGCTGGGCTGGTCCATTAGTTACGTGGGCTGGGCCTAACCTCTAAGGTTGATCTGGTCAAAACTTTAATGGGCCGGCCCACTAAGCATGTGGGCGGGCCGAATGCACTCGTTTGACCAGGTCAACGAGGACAAAGGGCCGGCCCACAAGACATGTGGGACCCACTTTCTGGTATCGGGCCGGCCCATTTACAAAGTGGGGTCCACATTAAAGCAACCGGGCCGGCCCAAGAAGTTAGTGGGCCGGCCCAATTAGCATGTGGGTCCCACTTTCCTGCTATCGGCCGGCCCCTTTAGTACGTGGGGTCCACATTAGATCAAATGGGCTGGCCCAACAAGCCGGTGGGCGGGCCAAAAGCACCGGTGGGTCCCACTTTCCTGTTAAAGGGCCGGCCCATTTAGTATGTGGGGTCCACCATATAGCAAGTGGGCCGGCCCAACAAGATAGTGGGCCGGGCCAAAAACACAGGTGGGTCCCACTTTCCAGTTAAAGGGCTGGCCCATTTAGTATGTGGGGTCCACCATATAGCGAGTGGGCCGGCCCAACAAGATAGTGGGCCGGGCCAAAAAACTCTGGTGGGTCCCACTTTCCTGCTAAAGGGTCGGCCCATTTAGTATGTGGGGTCCACCATATAGCAAGTGGGCCGGCCCAACACGCTAGTGGGCCGGGCTAAAAACACTGGTAGGTCCCACTTTCGTCTTAAAGGGCCGGCCCATTTAGTATGTGGGGTCCACTATATAGCAAGTGGGTCGGCCCAACAAGATAGTGGGCCGGGCCAAAAACACTGGTGGGTCCCACTTTCGTCTTAAAGGGCCGGCCCATTTAGTATGTGGGGTCCACCACAAAAGCAATTGGGCTGGCCCAACTAGTTAGTGGGCCGGCCCAGTAGTGGGTGGGGTCCACCTTAAAGCAAATGGGCCGACCCAATTAGAGTGTGGGGCCCACAGTAAATCAAATGGGCTGGCCCAATAAGTAGGTGGGCCGACTGTTTAGTTCGTTGTTTATATGCTCGGCGTAAAAGGCGCTTTAGGATTTTGCGGGCCGGCACGTATGTGATTTCGCTTAATTGGGCCGTTTAAGGGATGAGAATTCGTGATTTAGATATCGAGAATATTTACGCGACATTGATTTACGTCGGATAGCCTCACTTACCACAAGCACCAAAGAAAAAATGCGCGAAAGAACTATAAAAACTAACTAAATATTACATCGATTGCAAGGCTTTGAAAAAATATTACAGAACCGAGAGAAATTGAATGGTAATTAAACCTAGCAATACAATGAAGCGATCCGGCAATCTTTTAAGTTGTCCATGCAGCACCTATATCTGAAACAAAGACATTACAAGTTAAGACAGCAACAATGGAAACGCAAAGACACAGCAATATTGTTTGCCAAAGAATTTGGAACTCATCATTTTGTCGTTATAACAAGATCATTGTAATGCGCACAATAAGCAAACAAAGAGTGCATGCCGCATACCAACGACCAATATAACAGAGCATGTTACAATGAAACGAGTGACTTACTACTCGTCGAGTCCCATGCAAACCAACATGTTCGGGGAGTACAAAATTGGCATGAACAACATAGTAGCAAGGCTATAAATTTTGTAACAACGACTGAGCAAGATGAAGTTATGATGGCTACATCTACAAAGCAGGGAATGTAAACCAAAAATAGAAGTTACGATGGCAAAAGCTAAAGAGGAGGGAATGTGAACCAACATGTGCCAAGTGCAATTACTTCATTTTGGCCGTGAACTAAATAATACTCCTGAACTTATAGTAAAGGGGATGCAAATCAAGATGTTTCGGGATATAAACTTGTAATGAGCAACACATAGAGGATAGTTAATGCTGGAGCTTAGGATGGACCAGATACAGAATATAGTGGGATCATCGCGTGAACTTGTATAAGAGGGAATGCAAACCAATATGTTCATCTTTCCATATGTGAGCGTCATGCCAAGTCAGAGAAACAAGTCAATAATGCAGCTTTTGAAGAACAAGATGGCACGCAAAATTATTATCTAGTAGTATGACAAGTTTATTTGTACTACAGGCTAGATAGCAGAGTGATAGCATGCCAAACTAAGTCCTTACTTTGTTAGCTTACAATGAACTAGATACAAAACAATGGCATCACCTGTAGTACAGGGAATGCAAGCCAACATGTTCATGTAGTAAAAAATTGGCACAAACAACATAGTAGCGGGCCATAATTTTTGTAACAACGACTGAGCAAGATAAAGTTATGATGGCTAGATCTACGGAAGCAGGGAATGTAAACCAAATATAGAAGTTACGATGACAAAAGCTATAGAGCGAGGAATGCGAACCAACATGTGCAATTACTTAAAATTGGCCATGAACTAAATAATAGCAGGATGTTACTATAATACCTACTATAATTTTTGTAACAACGACTGAGCAAGATAGAAGTTATGATGGCTACATCTACAGAGCAGGAATGCAAACCAAAATGTTCAATCGCTTAAAGTTAGCAATGAAGTAGAAAATAGCAACGTGTTACGGTCATAGCTAGGAATGAACTAAAAGAGCTTCGGACAAACAAGCATCCGAACCCGAACATGGCGCTAAAACAAGGGACTTACATTAGGAGAAGCACTCGCGAGTCGAGAGTCTTCACGGGTTGATAGATCCGGTGATGAAGTACGCTACATGTGCTACTTGGGGTTGGAGAGACGGCCATTACACTTCATGGTTACTCATCTCATACTGCAAAAACGTAACGGCGCGTCGTTAGCACAAACAGGTTCCCCCAAGATTAAACAAGAACTTGCGAGGCAAGCAATAGAAAAGCGACGATGAGAAGAGTTTAGATCATGCACGGCGCCGCTGGAGCAGATCCGGTTCATGCACGGCGGTGTCGGTGAGCAAGATACGATGCGGTGGACGACGGATCCGCGAGCGGCTCCGGTTGGGTGGGCGATACCGCTGGCTGAAGCGACTGCGGTAGACTGGCTGGATGAGCATATGGTTTCGAGGTACGGCGGGGATGATCCGGTCCGGTTGATGACGGCGTCGATGAAGCGGCTCCGGCATGCAGCGGGATGACGAGGATCGCGAGGGCTCGGGTAGGCCGGGAAGTCCGGCGGGGATGTTCCGGTGCGGTG
>NC_061510.1:74384252-74445851 GCF_022539505.1 Lolium rigidum
GAACAAAACATGTTGGTATTGTCATAAAACAAGCATGGAACATCAGAAATTATAGATACGTTGGAGACGTATCAGAGCTCTATGCTTAATTATTTGAACAAGTATATGCTCCTCGAGTTGCACCGGCCGAAACTGTCGTTGTCGATCTTAGATTCATGGTGAGCTCGACGAAGCACTGTTGTTCAGTTAATTTAGTAGGAAGATTCCTAGTAGCCTTGCTTCTGCGCCCAGAGCACCAAAAGTCCAAGAAGAAGCCCACGTCATCATCTCCATCTGCGCTCTCATGGTGATGCGAGCAAAGGCCTGTCTAAACGTGCAGGGGCCATCCCTGTCAACCCCAGCACTGATGTTGCCTTGTTCTCCAAATGTCGAAGTGTCTAGCAACAAGCCTGGCAGCGTCTTGCCGCTCACGTCCAGCTGGGCGATGAGTGCATCTTCCCCATCCACGGCAGGCTCCCAGTGAGTCTGATGTGCTGCAGCTCCATACGTGCCAGGTTGTCCAAAGATGTGATTTGAGGCGGAATCTAGCCGATGAGTTCAATCTCGTCCAAAGATTAGTCAGAGCCTCAAAGGCGAAGAGGCATGCCGGTAACTTGCCGGAGAAGGCGTGGCCAAAGAGTGAGGACGCGGGGTCGACGGAAACGTCGACGACACGCTTGTATGGCGGCAACTATGGCGCATGAATCCAAAGCTTTCTAGGCGTTCGTCGTAGTTGGTGATGGTGTGGTGGTCGCGCGCGCGCACAGCACTAGGCAGAGTTCCTCCCAATCGAAGTTGACTGTGTGGGCTATGATAGATCAAAGAAACAGAATAAGGTGTCTTCGTGGAAGATGAACAAGCCGTAAAAATTAACATTAAGGGGCCACCTAGCATCATCATCTTGCCACGTCTAGAAAACAGCATGCAAAACCCGTGTAGGAGGTGTATTGTCCGGTTTTGCAAAGTTTTTTTTTGTTGAGATGTCCGGTTTTGCAAAGTCGTGGGTATTATGTAGTGCAGTTTTAACTTGAGGGGTTTACTGTATTTTCCAAAAGTTACGAGGTTATGTAAGATTCAGACTCCTAACCGAGGGGAATTTTACTTTTTGCCACTGTTTTCTTTGAGACTCTACGATTTGCCCTTGTTTACCTGGGACTCTCTTTTTTGCCCCAGATTACTTTGGCACTTGATTATTTGCCCCTTGACAGGATTAGCCCACGCGCAATGACTAAATTACCCCTTGATGGACTTCCCGTACCATTCTGCCTCGCGTTTGTCCCAGTTCTCAGCTCTACATTTTTAAATAGAAGGCCTCTTGGCCCAGCTTTATAGATAAAGCTACCAACACCATACAAAGTCAGGGTACAGGAATCGCAACATGAAGCCACACAACCACAACCAAGTCCGATACCAGGAGAGCACGGCCCCTAGCCGACACCACAAGAGACGATCCTAGAACAACATAAACGGTACAAAGCCCTGAAGCGGGTCGAAAGGTGGCTAAACTGCAGCTCTAGTCCTCGCATGTAGCCTCCTGAGCTCATCCCGCGCCACGTCCAGCAGCTCCCTGTCCCTCCGTCTGACCAGAACCCTCCATGACTGCATGTGGATAAGCATATGATAGAAAGCGTCAGCCGGGTTACCGATCAACTTCCCTTCGATAGTTAGTTTATTCCTAATGTTCCAGAGCGACCAGCAAAGGGTCGCAAAGGTGAACCAAACTAGTCTACGAAGGGGGCCTGCCAGACCCTGCGCAAGCGCGATGAAGTCCCCAGCCCCTGCCGGGTTCCAATCGCAATGCAGGAGTTCCCTAACTCCAGCCCACATGAATCTCGCCATGTGGCAAGTGAAGAAGATATGATTACAATCCTCAATTTCTCCACATAACGCGCAATGGCCATCGGAGGGTCCCATCCTCTTGGCCACCTGCTCGCAAGACGGGAGCTTCCCTCTGATCAACTGCCACATGAAAATCTTGATCTTAGGGGGAACCCTAGTCCGCCAGACCTCCTTGAAATGTGTGACCGCCGCCCCCTGCAAGAGGCCATGGTACACGGACCTCGTCGAGAAGATCCCCGAGTTCTCGAGAGCCCAGGACACCTTGTCATTCTGCTCGTCCACCGGCAGCGCTCGTACTTCCCTCGCACAGAGTTGTCCCATTCCACGGCTTCCGCAAGACTAAACTGGCGGCGGAAGTGGATGCGCCACTCGCCAGGAGTCCCCTCTAACACCCTGGTCGCATGCACCGTAACATCTGGGTGGGTACAACAGCTGAACAGGCGCGGAAACCGGGCGCGAAGGGGCCCCGGCCCCACCCACCAATCTTTCCAGAAATAAGTCCACTTCCCATTGTGAACAGAATGCTTCGCCCCAAGCTTGAAGTGCCATTTAATTTTCTGGATGGCATTCCAGAATTGTGATCCCCTCACCGGCACCTCTTTGGAGAAGAAGTCATGGGTGCCAAGATATTTGGCCCGAAGGAGGTCCGCCCACGAGCTCCTCTCGTTACGGTAGATCTTCCAGATCCACCGCAACATCAGCGCAATGTTCATGAGTTTGGTGTTGAGGATCCCCAAACCCCCCACCTCCCTAGGTTTACATACCGTCGCCCAATCGACCATGTGGTACTTCCTAGAGTTCCCGACTCCTTCCCAGAAGAATCGAGACCGAGACTTATCCATCGCATAGTGGGTCGAGTCATGCAGGAGATAGACCCCCATAGTGAAAATTGGTAGGCTCGAGAGACATGAGTTAGTGAGCTCCAGCCTACCCGCAGAGGCCAGAAAGAGGCCCTGCCAGGGATCAACCCGATGTCCCACCTTTTCCGGGAGGAACTCCCAGTCCGCCACCCTAAGCGGACCACCGCTCACCGGGAGCCCAAGGTACCGCAAAGGGTAGGATCCTAGCTTGCAGTTCAGAAGGTTAGCCAGCCTATGCTTCTCCTCATCTGGGACCCCTGTCACCAGTACTTCGCTCTTGTCAAAGTTAATCTTCAGACCCGACATGTTCTCGAAGCATAACAGGAGGAATTTGAGGTTGGCAATGCCTAGATCCGTAGGCTCGATCAGGATCATGGTATCGTCGGCGTACTGCAGGTGGGTGACCCCCCCGGGGATCAGATGCGACACCACCCCTTTGATGTGACCTGCCGAGTTAGCCCTAGCCAGCATGGCTGCTAACGCATCAACAAGGAAATCAAAGAGGATCGGGGATAGTGGGTCGCCCTGACGCACACCCCGAGCGTTCCGGAAGAAAGGTCCCACCTCTCCGTTAACATTGATGGCCGTTTGGCCACCCCTGACCAACTGCATCAAGCGATGGACCACCATGGCCGAGAAACCCTTTCTCAGCAGCACCTCCTGGAGAAAGTCCCAATTGACTCTGTCATAGGCCTTCTCAAAATCGAGCTTGAGGAGAAGGCCCCCAAGCCTCTTCACTCGTAGCTCGTGCATGATCTCATGTAAAGCAAGCACCCCCTCATGTAGACATCTCCCACGGATAAACGCAGTTTGACTACGGTCGATCGTCCTATGAGCAAGCGGCGCCAGACGAATAGCGAAAGCCTTGGCCACAAACTTGAAAATGACATTAATAAGAGCTATGGGCCTAAACTGCTTGATAGTATCCGCGCCTTTGACCTTGGGGATCAGCGTAATAATCCCAAAATTGAGCCGCGCCACATCCACCCTACCAAGGACAAAGTCGTTCAGGAGCGTGAGAATATGTCCTCGCAAGACTCCCCAGAATCTCTTGAAGAAAAGGACCGGCAAACCATCCGGCCCCGGTGCCGAATCCGGCTTCATGCTCAGGAGGACCTCGTCCAATTCCTCAAGCGTGAAGGTGATTTCCAGCGCAAGGTTCTCGCCCTCCGAGATCCTCTTGTCCCTCTTCCAGAGGTTGGCTGCTAAGGCGAACACCCTCTCCTCCCCCGACGCCCCCATGAGCCCCCGGTAGAAGTCATAGGCTCCGTTTGTTTGGGCTTCTGCTTCTGCTTTTAGGCTGCAAAAGCGGAAGCCCAAACAAACATCGAGAAATAGGAAAGCGTGGTGGAGAATCGCTTCTCGCCAAATGCACTGCAAGGCTGAAAAGCAGCGAAAGCACCGGGCGAGGTGCTTCCCGAGCTTTGTCCTGCTTCCCGACATACACTGGACCAAAATACCCCCTACACTTCGCAATAATCACGAAAACAATGCCATTCATATATATATTTCCATCTGCCCTTGCAATCCCCAATCAGCCCGACACCTCCTCCTCCCCGACCCCATTTCCCCCCTCATCCCCATCTCCTATCCTTGGCCGGCTAGGGTTAGGGTTGCAGCGCCCTGGCCGCCGCCGCCGTTCCCCAGCCTCATCGGCATAGATCCCGCCGCCGACGTACAAGGGCTCCTCCTCCTCTCCGTTCCCGACCTTGTCGAGCTCGCGGCGAATCGACTGGGCTCACGCCGGCGACAGGAAGTGTTCAAGCCGGTGCGGCCTCACCGTCTCTCCTCCGCCGCTCACCACGACGGGCGGAGCTCGTCCCCGTCGGCCACCACACTCTCCTCTCTGCAGAGGACGAGTCCGCTGGAGCTCCGCCCATCGCCGGTCCCTCTCCCCAGCCGGTTTGACGACCTCCAGGAGTTCCGCGCGCACCACCGGGCCATCAGGACCGCCAGCGCCAGTTGCTCCCTAACCGCAGTTCTCTGGACGCCACCCCGAGCCACCATCCCCGAGATCGGCCATCATCCCCGAGTTCATCTCCGGCAGTCCCACCATTTCTCCTTTTTTTCTGTACATGGATGATTCCAAAATTTGAGATATGTGTGTATAGATCCGTGTGTGATTCCAAAATTTGAGATATGTGTGTATAGATCCGTGTATTCCCTCTAAAATTATTTTAGCCCAAGAAACATGTAATTTAAGATAATATATTCCGGTTAAAAACGTATTTAAAATTATTTTAGCCTAAGAAATGTATTTAAGATAATGCCAAATGCCTAGCCTAACCAAAGATACTCTCTTATTATCTTTAAATATATGAGATGTTTTATATTTAATATGAAAAAATAGTTAGAATTAGCTAATTCGTGTCAAATTAGTATTTATACAACTTCAGCATTCAGGGGCATTTCAGACATTTCATCCTTCTTACCAGCAACAGCAGCCATCCACAACACTCCTACCAAACATCAAATCTCAGCTTCTCACAGCTGCTTCCTACAGCTGCTTTTCCACAGCTACAGCTGCTTTTCAAAAGCTGCAGCCCAAACAAACAGGGCCATAGACATGCTCCATCAGGTCTCGCTGGTCTTCCACCTCCCCTTGAGGTGTAAGCAGGCGCGGGATGGAGCACTTCCGCCGCCGGCCGTTGGCGATGGCGTGGAAATATTTGGTGCAGGAGTCTCCCTCTAGCGTCCAACGAACCCGACTCCTCTGCCCAGCTCTACATAGGGACGGCGGTGGCCGTGGGATTCGCGCAGGGACGGCTCCGAGCGGCGGAGGTGGAGCGCCCTGCGGCAAAGCTGCAGGGGTGGGCGCGCAGGGGCAGCTGCGAGCTTCGTCGGTGCAGCGCTCTGCGGCACGAGCGGCAGCCCGGCGGCGCAGTAGGCGGTGGAAGCGGGAGAAGCGATCTGCGGCACGGGCGGCAGCCGGGCAGCGCAGTAGGCGGTGGAAGCCAGAACAGCGGAGGTGGTGCAGTGATGGGGCGCCGTGCCTGGGCCGGACAGAGGCGGGCCGTAGAGACAGGAACTGAGCCAAACGAGGACGTCGCCGGACCTGGAGAAGAACGCCGTATTCGGCAGCGGAGGCGTCGATCCAAAGCTGGAAGTGGCGTGGAGGTGTCCATGGGAAGAAAGGCGACGTAGCTGCACATCACCGACGGCAACGGCAACCAGCGGATCCGGCGGCAACGATGGCCGCGGCGGCGCGGCATCGGCCTTACGAGCTCGGTCTGTTCGAAGGAAACAAGCGACCAGGGTAGATTCGTCTTGCAGATTTTGGGTATGTCCTCAAAAGAAAAGAAGGCAATTCAGATTAATAGAAAAAGGGCAAATGGTAGAGTTGTAAAGAAAACAGGGGCAAAAAAGAGAGTACCTTGTAAAGAAGGGCAAATCATAGAGTGGCAAAGAAAACAGGGGCAAAAAATAAAATTCCCCCCTAACCGAAGGGGGACACTGAAGCAAACGTCGTGCAATGAACCAAGGACGATGCTACACGGTGCTATAGCACCGGTTAGTCTTCCGGAGTGCTCCCCTTGTCTGAATCTAAAATTTTCCTAAAATAGCAAGTTGACAGCGACAAATAGCAAGTTGACAGCGACGGGCGAGGTCTTTCCCGTCCAAAATTGTCGTCTACCAGAAAACCCCACTAATCACAGGCAGTGGTCCCCCCGTCTCCCAAAAGGAAAGAATAATTCTGGCCCTTCTCGTTCATTCTTCCTAAAAAAAAAATTATCTACCGCTGCAAAAATTACATTCTCAAAAACAACAGATAACAGATACTTTGTGGTATAGTTGGGATGTAAAAATTGCAGTGACGCATGTAGAAAAGAGATAAAAAAATACATCCATGTACCGAAACTGGGATCAAAACATACTAGTGTTTGACACCTTGATCCATTCGACAGTTTGGATGTAGAAAAATGTCAAAAGTTACATTCCGAAGTCGTAAGTCTCATCTAGAATTGTGGAAAAAATTACATCTCAAACCTTCATTATTTCGGAATGTAAAAAATATAGGAAAAGTACATCCAATTCCAAAAATATACATCCAAAACTGGGAAAACAATTGCTACAGTTACATCCAATTACAATATTGTTTCCAGAATTGAGAAAAAATGTAGAAAAGTACATGATCCCACTACAAAAATTACATCCGTTGTGATAGCTCACCAATTTGTAGCTCAAAATCTGCCCAAATCGACGGGATCTGGAGGTACCTGATCTGGCCGACGCGGTGGAGATCCGCCGCAAGGAAGACGGCGTCGAGCGCCGCCTCCATCGGGGCCGGGCGGGTGAGTAGCCGGCGAAGGTCCGGCGCACCGGCCGGCAGGTGAGTCGCCCGCGAAGGACGGGCGCGCCGGCCGGGCGGGGTGAGTCGCCGGCGAAGGACGGGCGCGCCGAGCCGGGCGGGTGAGTCGCCGGCGAAGGTCGGGCGCGCCGTGGCCGGGCGGAGGAGTCGCCGGCGGAGGTCGAGCGCGCCGGGCCGTGCGGGCGTCGTCGGATGAGCACCACCACCACCTCTCGGTTTTTCTAGAGTTTGGAGACGGAGATGCAAATGAGCACCACCACGATCCGTGAATTTATTTCGTGACAGCCTGGCCACACGTGGACCACAAACGTCCAGAAAAGCAACCGCTTTAGGTACACCGTTAGATGAAAATCGTGAGGCCCGGACGGGGAGCACCCTGTAACACAACACAGTGCCCTGGCAGTAAATAGAATTTGGGATGAACCAAACAGACTCGCTCCGCCTCAGCCTCAATCTCCAAAAAAAAAAAAAAAGACTCGCTCCGCCTCAGCGCCTCCTCCTCGCTGGAGTCCGGATCTCCCGCGTGGCCGCGGCCTCCTCGCCCCTCGGCGTCCACCGCCCAGCAGCGGCCGAGCAGGCAAGGCACCTCCTTCCATGCCAGTAGAGATCTGCTTCAATCTCCATTCATTTGTTAACCCCGGGTACCATTCACTTGTTAACCCCGGGTACTGGATTATGTAGCGCAAAAATTCGTGCCCAATCCAAACTTCCGATTTGGTAGGCTCTAAGATTAGTTGTCGATTGAAGGTTCTGAAGCTTCTCCTTAGGTCTTCGATTAGATTATTTTGTATTTTTCTTCTTAGCAATCCTCCTCCGCCACTTAAAGTTTGGTAGCTTCAGTGTTGGAATACAACCAATTGCAAGGATGCCATACTTTTTTTTTAATCAATCAACAGAGGTGGTAGTTATTGATGGGAGAAACATCAAGACAGCTTGAACCTCACTTGCCCAGCCTTGCTGTGCGCCCTTGCTCAAACCTTGCCAAGAGTATGAAGTTTCACAGAAACAAGTCAAAATGCTGAACTTGGGTAGAGAGTAGAGGCTGTGAGTTTGGGTATACCAAGGGGTCAACTCTCGGTGTTGGCCGGCTGATGAGCCATATTTGCTTGAGTAGGATGTTGAGTACAACCATGATATTCTTTTACATAGTCCTGTTTATCCTACAAGAATATATCTCCCAGCAGTTATCTGTATTCTGAACTCATGGTGTGTGTTCATCTGGCCTTCGTATCAGCATTTCCTTGTGAGAAACAATGTCGGAAGTAATAACTAAGTTTGCTGTTGCATCAATGTTCATGTGGATGGCCCCAGTTGCAATCATCTATGCTTTTTACCACCAGATTTTTCCAGGTTTGATTATTGTTCCTCCTACTTCGTGATGTACTTCATCTTTTCTAAGAAAGTGAAGCACCTATATCCGTAAGGAAATAACATTCTTCCCCTTTGTCAGGTGTGAGTCAGCTGTCATCCTCAGCGCAAACACTGGCCAGTGGGTTCCTTGCTGTCATATCGGTTAATATTGTGATCGGCTTCTACATATACTCCGCGATGAAGGAGACTCCCCGCCAAGAGCCACAGCCTGATGCAACCTTCTTAGCCAACGCTAAAGCAAGTATTAACCAGCCAACATCTTCTCAAGTGAGTGATGATTCTCAGGGGAAGGGGAAAGTGGAGTAGGCTGTAGCACAACTTGACGCGGGTTTTCTTTCATTGTACACATGTTATTCAGAGTCAGTTGTGTTATGTGAATAAAGCAACGTCACACCCTTTCAGTTAGACCACCACTGTCAATTTTGAGATGTACAAAACCAGTATATGAATAATTCGTATGTGTAATTCTGCACTTGCCTGAACTCATGGTGAAGTAATGTGTTCCTTACTAGAGTTTGTTTGCAAGCCTTAACTAGTGAATTTATACTATATCTCATATCATTGCTGTGTATCGTGTTCATTTACTGATTTCTATTGAATATATTATGTTGTTATTAGAGGAATGGAACGTTCATGCTTCTAATTTGCCTTGTACCCATGCTGCTACCAGAGAGTCATTTCATTGTTGCTTATTTTCCCTACAACTCTGCCAAATGGCCCTATTTAGTAATCTGTATCTTCTGGCATGGTTATAATTTATATGGATTTATCTTTGAATAATTTCTATCCTTAATCTGTGATTTCTCATGTTTCTAATTTTCCCCTTCAAAATTTTCAGTCGGCATGCATGAATACAAATGTATGGGCCAAATGTTCAACAGACAACCTTTTTTGCCTGGAAAAAAAGAGAGCATTTTATGGGTTTTCGCATGCTTGCTCTCATGTTATAATTGGCCTATGAACACCCTTCATTGCCATTATGTTTCCACCTATTTGGATAACTGTATGAATTTTTTTTAGAAGATACTCTGAATAAAACACTGTGTATGAAAGAGAGAAATTCCACAAGAATCTGTGACTACGATATGCACTCAATCCATCCTTATGAAGAACAGTAATGAAATTATCTTTTAGTAGATAATAAAGAGCGGAAAATGGAACAACAACAATTATGGAACAAAGATTCTAATAAACAGTACAGAAAGATGTTTCCCTTCTTTTGGTATTCCGTCCATTACATTAGCAGCAATTTCCTTTATTTTGGGTAAATCAGGCCTTATCTCGAAGTACCACAAACTACATTTGGATCTTTTTTTAGGCACAAATTGCTTTGCTCAACAATGTGATACAGTTCTTACATATATACAAGAGAGAATAAAGAAACAAGACAAGATAAGCTGCTGGTTTTGCTGTTCAAACAATCTCCCCAGTTGAAGAAAATAGCGGAGACACACAACCTGCTCTTTAAAATAAATCACCACGCTGCATCTGTATGAAACAAATAAAAACAAAAAAAATCAGATCCAAAGAACTTCAGGTGTAATTTCGGGTCCTATGTATATTTTGAAACATAGATTTTTAAATTTACAAGATAATTGTAAAGAAATATTAAGAGAATTGTTAAAAAGTAAAAGATACTGCAAATACTTTTATCTAGGAGCGTCTGCAAATACTAGCAAAGAAAAGGAAAACCACACCTACCTGTACATGATAAATGGTATTCACCCTTCTTGTATTAGATATCCTCTTGCAATTTTGTTCTTTCAAATTTCCCAATTTCCACCCTGGGCACTCTCTACAGCATTAGAAGCATCGACCGTTTTCTCACCCAAGTTCTCCAGATCCATGGTTTTGTGATGTTCACTGCACTGAATTCCACAGTCTCCATTCGCATCAAATACAGCTTGTGGCTTCGTGCCACCGTGTACCTGCACATGTGGAGCACTCAAACGTGGTTTGTAATTTGGATTCTGCTCCTTGTTCTCTTTCCCAGCATCGCTGGTTACTTTGCTTGTCGCCCACAGGAGATTTCTCACAGGACGCTCCTTTCTAGCAGTAGCAGGCCTCACTCTTGGGCTGTCAGGTTGTTTAACGCTTCTCACCTTCTCGGCAGGCTCCGAGTCTGAATTAGGTTGCTTCAACACCTTCCCTGCCATGGTCGCCCTTGGTTGAGACGTTGGCCTTCTCTTGTCAACAGCGCCTTCGAGTGAAGCCGGTTGCTGTGACATTCTTGGTGTGTGGGGTTGTCTTGGTTGAGATGTTGATCTTTTTGGAGTGCCTTTTCTGTTGGCCTCATTGGCAGGCGTGTTGGTTTTTTCAGTTCCCATGCCCTCTTCCAATGATTTCAGTCTCCTTTTGAGTTTGTCCTGTGAAAGCATCAAAATAAAAGTTTAAATGCTGAGGTAAGAATTGATTGCTGCAAATTGCTCAGGATATTCTCGTAGAATTTCTTACATTAATCTGGGCCTCCACCTTTGCGGACCTCTCTGCTATGGTTATCTTGTCACGCAGCCGTTGTATCTCTCCCTGGATGATAGCTGTCATTGTTAAATTCAGATGTGATATTGCAATATCACGTATATGCACCAATCACTCCATCTTTTCTGTACCTGCAGGTGCCTTCGTTCTTCCAGCCATCTCTTTACCGGCATCAGTTTGTTAGCGTCGTCCTTCCATTCGTTCGCTGTCGTCGTTGCCACACGGTTGACGTACACTTTGGCTCGAGCCAGCTCCCTCTCGAGCGTCTTCTTCTCTTCCTATGAGCTCAATATCGTTGTGAAACAAACAAGAATGGGATCGATCCAAACTTCTGAACACTGACATCAGTCTCACTTACATTCAACCTGGTTGCCTGGTTCTGGTAGAAATGCACAGCATTGGCAACATCGCCTGCGGCAAGAATGGACTCCTCAAGCTCACCAACGGTGTGGGTGAGCTTCTCGATCTCCAGTACCTTCTGCCTGTTGCTCTTCTCCAGAAGCATATTCTCCTCCTGCAGGTCCGGCGCGTTAAACATAAAAAAAGTTCAGTTACACACATAAGAAGGTTCAGTCATGCAATGTTTTTTTCTATATAAGAGAAAAGAGATTTTGATGCCATGCCAACGATGGATTTCTGTGTGCACATACATGGTAGATCTCCATCTGTTTCTTCAGCTCAATATTCTGGTTCTGGACATCCTCTACGATCAGTGCTCTCTCGAGTGCGCTGCGCAGAATGTCCCCAGCCTCGATAAGTGCTGCCTCATTCAGTTTCAGGTGCCGTTCGAGCGCCTTCTTGTCATCCTGGAGCACCGCAATCTGTCAAGAAACGAACGAGCAGCCACAGCCCACAGGTAAGCATGATATGCAACTATGCAAGTCTGCTAATCACTCTGCTCAATGGTGCTGAATCCAGACTTCACATTTGTGTACCTCATGCCTGTACTTCTTGATGTCAGACTCCAGGGGCGCTATGATGGCGTCAAAGGGAACCACTTCCTCGTCTTTCTGGGACGAGTGGATCCTCCTGAGCGACGCCTCTGCCGCGAACTGTGCAGACAACGCTTCCTTCCGCTCATTGCATAACCTTTTCACATCCAGATTCTGTCATATCAAATCATATTTGCCCGTCACATAACCTGGAAAAAATATAGGTTGTTGTCTTGATGTCAAATCAAATGATCTGGGTAAGTAAATAACCTTCTGCTCAAGCTGCTTCTCTAGGCTCCTCAGCTTCTCATCCTGTTTCTTTAGCTCCTTGCTCAGCTGTAGCACATGTCAGGTAAAGTTAGTTTGTCCAAATTTGCATCCAGTTTGCAGTGTGGAGTGCAAGTTAACTTGTAAAACAACTCAAGGAAAGCTAACCCATGAAGTAAATTGTACCTCTGCAATTGCCTTGTCCTTCAATACATCTGTCACCTTCAGACCTTTTACTTCACTGTATGTGTGTCCTAATTCTCGCTCTTTTTCTGCAGGAAGTGACCAAAGTTTAAATGAAGAGCAGTCGTGACACTCTGGTTTTTTTTCTTTGTAGAATATTCTTTTCTAGAAGAAAAAATATATTTCGGTAGAAAACATTACGGAGTGTAGAGTCTATCCCAAAAGCTTAGAATAGAAAGGTAAGGTAATTATTGCTCCTTTTACTTTTGGACAAAAAGTTAGCCTTTTTCTCCTTTTGTTCGGAGTGAAACAGAAGTTATTTGAATCAGCACCTAGTGGTTGAATGAGACGGATGACAGTAACAGCTTTGAACAAGGAGTCTTAGTGAAAAAGTACCCTGCTGGAGTACTATTAATTGCAAGTTTGCCATGCCATTTCATTCAGAAATATGTTAGGTGAATCCACTATCAACGAAAAGGTTCAAAACAGGACACTTCATGTATCCATTCAATTTTTGCGAAGTCGTCTAGATTGTGTGTGTGTCTGTTACTCACAGAAAAAAGAACAAAAATAGTTTATCACATTTAAATCGAAGGGCAGTGCAAAAGCAAGAAGGTTAATTAGCCCTATGCATCTTACAGTTCAAACATGTCACACAACTCACCAGAACCCTGTACTGTCGGCACAAATGACTGACTTGAATATCTGGTGGTTATTAAGCTACAAACTGCAGTTCTACACAAGTGCGAAAAGAACAATCTAATGTGTGTGTACCCTGCCAACTATGCATATTAGATTACTATAATTCTCAACCACGCTGACATCCTACCAACCAAGCATGTCAAATATTCCAAGGTTTTGTCACACCTGTACCGTAGAATCTGAGCAAATTTCTTGTAATATACTTTTTGTTGGTCCTGTCTAGTTTATTCCAGTTGAAGAAAAGCTACATATACCCAGAGCACGTCTTAGAAAGACAGACTCCCAGAATTTATTTTTCCGTTTTGAAAGAGATATGAATCTTTTATCAGCTAGCTTCGGTGTTCATCAAAAACACTAAATATTTTAACCTATTTTTTCTCATGCAATTGTTGAAGTTCATTTCAGTTGCATCAAGGAAGTAGCTCAAAAGATGGTTTTATGCACCACTTCTCCAGAACTGTTTTCAGCCTGCAGCATGGTATGTCACAGCATAATATATATTGACTGGGTAAATTAATCATGTTTACTACAGAATTAAAATAAAACCATGTTTACTGCAAAATTAAAAAAATGTGTTTCTACTGCACTCATGCACATACGGCGTGCCATGAGTTTTAGTGTGTGGCCTTTTGTCGGTTTCCCCTGAATTAACCGCGCGATGTATGGTTTTTGGGTTTGGTTTCCCTTATTAACTGTACCATTTTTCCTCTTCTATAATGCAATGCGGGAGCTCCCCGCCCTGTAATGAGGTTCCGTCATATAAGAAAATAAACTCAAATAAAAACTGCACTTATGGGACTTCTTTGGTCGGACTAGATTGATAGCTGCAAAATAACTATGAAAAAGTTGTCCTTAATTAGCTCTTTCGCATAACCCCCATACTACACATACATAAGCAAAGCTGCACAACCTCCCTTGGCTATACGCTGTTAGGTAGGATGAGACTCTCCCCGCGGATGGACGCTAGGATGATAACCCAGTTTAAAGTTCGCCCCTCCCTGCGAAATTACCGCGAGATGGGGATTCGAACCCGGGTGGGCTGGCTGCGCACTCGCTTGCCTTACCACTGAGCTAGAACTTTGCATGGCTAAAACTCTTCTTGGTAACATGATACCAATGTATGCATGGCCAAAGACCATGCATGCACACAGTTGCACATGCTCCTGAATCCTAATCAAAGCCAGACTAGATGAGGGAAACAAACCTCTGAGGAGATTCTCCAGCCTGTTGAGCTCGTCGACGACGGGGTCGGAGTGGCCATGGAACATCTCCCTGCCGCCATGGTCGGCCTCCGACCCCAAGCTGCCCATGTATATCTCTCCCTCGTCGCCTCCTCACAACCTGCAGGTACGTACGCACCCCTAGCTAGCTGAGCTAGCTGCAGAGCAACTAACTAGCAGCTGGTCTTCTTCTTTTTCTCGCCTAGGGGGAGAATTAAAGAGTTAAAACGAGGACGATACGCAAGCCTTGCCGTGGTTGCACACGAAGAGTGGTGGGTGGGTTACTGGGTTTGGTTGGGATTTTATGGTGTGATCGATCGGTGGTGCGGGTGTCGTAAGGAGCACCCCATTGTGGCCGCGCTTTGGGGTTGCGCGCGCAACGCGAAGTTGACTGCCAGCAGTAGTGTTGTCGAAGAGGAGCGCGGGGGAGTGAGGAGTGCGGCTGAAGAGAGATGGCAGTATGGCGCGACCTGGCCGGGGCAGGAGACACATGGAGCCCCGTCCTGATGCATATCGAAATTGTGGGTTGTGTGAGGCTTGAGATGCTCCGATCGTATATCGAAATTCAAAATTCATGCATGTTTCACGTTTCAAAAGTTTGGTGAAAACATATGGCCATATGCACCATGCAAAATATATGGGCTTACATATATCACCATGTGATTTTGTACTACCTGAATATGTTTTTTGAAGCATACTGTATTTTTTTCTCAGTTGCATCATACGTGTAACTATATAAAAAAATTGCAACCCACTTTTTGTGCATGATAGACATGGTTAATTATCATTTTTGAACCAGATCTACGAAGGTACATGTTATAACTCGGTGTTTGGGGGCTATCCTTCCTTCTCTATAAAAAAAAGTTTTACACAATTTCAACAAACATTCATAACGATTATAAATTGCATTTCAAAAATTGTGTTTGACCTTGCATGTATGCCCGAGACTAGGAATGCATTTTATCACTTCAAAGGGCGTGAAAAATTCCGCACCCTCTTGATATCTAGTATTCACAGAGGGCCATAGCCCAGTACATGTACATGTGTGACAATGTGCAGGTAAGCCCCTCATACACTGGGGAATAACGGAAAAGGTACTATACAACTCTAACACCCCCCCTCAAACTCATGGTGGATCAACAACACTTGTTTGGAGAGAAAGAAACCATGTTGTGCTCTAGTCTGGACCTTCGTGAAGAAGTCAGCAAGCTGAAGCTCTGAAGGCACATAATGAAGAGCCATAACCTGATGCTGCACAGCATGACGCACATAGAAAGCATCAACACCGATGTGTTTGGTGAGCTCGTGCTTCACCGGATCACGCGCAATGCTGATGGCACCAGTACTGTCCGATAAGAGCGGAGTCGGAGCGTCAGCAGAAACACTAAAGTCCGCAAGTAACCAGCGTAACCAAGTCACCTCAGCCGTCAATAGAGCCATCGCCCGCAACTCAGCCTCAACACTCGAACGAGAGACTGCAACCTGCTTCTTGGTCTTCCAAGCAATGAGAGAGCCACCAAGAAAGACACAGTAGGCAGAAAGAGACTTGCGATCCTATGGATCACTAGCCCAGGTAGCATCTGAGTAGGTCTGGAGCTGTAAGGAGCTGGAGCGAGGAAAGAAAAGCCGACGAGAGATAGTGCCACGAAGATAGCGAAGGACACGAAGAAGATGACTATAGTGGACACTAGTGGGAGCAGCCATGAACTGACTCAGAATGTGGACTGGGTAGGAGAAGTATATTCAAGACCTTCTCTCTCGTGCCGCTCTTGGTGATGAGCGCTCTGATACCATTTTAAGCTTCATGCACTAGCCACTTGAATCAAAAGTCCGAACTGATGGAAAGGGCTAGGCAATCTACTTGTACACGTCAACACCCCCTCTCACGTGTGACGGGGAGACGAGAAGACAAGTCAACACGTGTAGAGAGGCAAAGAGACAGCGGAAGGCCGGATCCACACGGCAGGAGGCTGCGGGGAGAGGAGATAGTTTTTTAGAATAAATTGTGAAAGCCAGGATTTGAACTCGAGACCTGGGGCTCTGATACCATGTTGATGAATAGCAACTAGTATTCACAGAGGGCCATAGACCAGTACATGTACATGTGTGACAATGTGCAGGTAAGCCCCTCATACCCTGGGGAATAACGGAAAAGGTATTATACAACTCTAACAGTCTGCATGTCACGGTATCTCGGGGTTCATCGACTTAACTGGATCATTTCAATACTCCACATATGGATGATATCTAACCAATGGTCATGATGTATACGTTTTCGAGGTGCAACTTTATATATCACGATCCTACTAGAACCCTACTTGTCCTCACCCTCCCTGTAAAGAAGAAAGAAACAGGCCGGAGGAAATATCAGGTGATTTTCTACTATTTTTTAATATATGTCCTTGTCCCCAACCCTCTCTCAGCAAGAAAGAATTATATGTCGGTGTGAGAAAATATCTTCAGTTCCTATACGGTGATTTGTACTTTTGTGTATGCCCTTTTTCTTTTGGGGGTGCCAAAAAAATGCAGAAGATAGGAATGTGTTTATTTAGGGGAAGATAGTAGCGTTTTGCCACATCCAGTTAAATTGCATATTTTATAATATTGTCAGTACAGCCGGATGCGATTAGTTGAACAGCAATCTTTCTCCGGGCAACACGTTTTTAACGAAAATAAAGTAAGGAACCGTGTTAAATTAAGGCCATCTTGATTGGACAATGAGAAGAGTATCTCTCTTCTCATATACACTGCACACTGTGACAGGTCCAGAAGCGACTCCGTTTCGTAACAGTCACTGAGAACAAAATAAAGTGATACGAAAGGGTGTAGTATAATTAAGCGTGTAATGCCCCATGCCGATGCCAACGAGGTTAGGAGCCTTCCTGTTGTCGTTTGCATCGCCGCAGAATTACTCCAAATTGGACGAAGTCCTAATGTTCCAAATGGCAAATGGAGGCAGCACTGCAAGCTAGCATCAGTCTTTAAACTTTGAAGGTAAGGACAGTATGCTTTGCTTCTCTTATGAAAAAGATCCGACGCTTCCAAGGCACTAAAAAAGCAAGAATCAATCTAACCTAGCCAGCTAGCCCCCCTCCATAAGAAGAGATATATGTAGTCTTGAGCTAATCAGGCAATTTGTAGCTGAAGTTGAGTAATCATAGGTACATACGTACATCCCGTGCTGAGAACTGACGTGTGGTAAGTAACTGAAGGTGATCATAGGATACTAATAAGTTACAAAAATAAGTGCTAAAAATGATTCCGATGATGCTTTGGCTAATCAATCTGTTCTGTTCTCGGTTTTCAAACCGTGTCGATATGTTGTTAGTTAACTTGGTTATTAAGTCTAGCTTCTCTAGCACTCTGTGTTAATTAGTTGGTTGGCAGATGGCAGCAGATTTGAGAGGACAAGAAGTTAGCAACGGGAGCCATTAATCGTGTCCGACTAGCTAGTCTAATCGATGTAGAATATGGATGATGTTGGAAGAGAAATGATTAGTTGTGTGCTTAGTACTAAACCTGATCTGAAGAGCCCGCTAGCTGGATAGACTGGGACGACATAGTTCTTTTCTTCTTTTCTTATTACGTCTTTTCTCGAGGAAGTGTTCCGGGCAAACCAGCACCAATGTCATCTTCCTTTGCAAGTTTAACCACTCCGGAACATATAAATAAATTCAAAATTCTACCACAGATTTATGGCGAAGTGACATATTTTACTACGCCACTCACAAGATTTTATAAGGACCTTGTTAGACGGCAGAGTGTTCTCGCGCTTCATTAGGAATAATAGATCGGGCTATACGAGGATATTTAGGCCAAAACCCTTAGATGACACCATTCTTTAGAGAACACCTATGGGAAACCCCAGTGATGGAGGAGGTACCTAGCTAAACTAGACCAAAAGCACCGACGAACGGAGCACCAGGTAATCCCGGTGATTCAGAAGGATCAAAGATGGCGCCTACAGGGGTGAATAGGCAGTTTTAACCTTTTTCTTGCTTTCAAAGATACTTGTTGATAAATAAAGTGAAGCTAAAACAACTAGATGAAAAAACCTATCAGATGTGATACAAGAAACGAGACATAACAATTAAAGGTAATGATAGAAATAACGAATGTAGAGGGAATGATGACACAAGTCCAAGTCCTTTGAGGACTCTAATCTCTGTTGGATATTGAAAACACACAGATCCCCCATGTGTTGTATTGTTAATTAATGTCAATCCCCATGGATTAGTTTGCTTTGATTTAGATTTAAAGGATTTGTTCATATGCCATATTTGAATCATTTGTTGGTGTCAAGGTTGAATAAAAATAAAGTGAAGAAGATCAAGTGATGGCCAAGATGTTCAAGATGTGATCCAATGAATGATCATGTGAGTTGGGCCTATTGAAAGCATGTCTTGGAAGATGAGAGGAAGAGAAAGAGCAAGATGAAGCGGAACACGAAGAAGAAGATTGTTTGAGCATCCACGATTAACTTCAAAACATCATCATTGTGAAGAAAGGAGAAATGATTTGAGGTTGATCAAGTCAAAGTGCAAATTCAAGATGAACAGTCCAAAAGAGGTAATGTGCATGAAGCTTGCCATACATTTAATGATTATGGATATGTAAAGATATGTCTAAGAATAAGATCTCTCATAGTGGAATATGGGGGTGATCCGGAATACTTCACTAAGCAAACACAATCCAAAGGGGTTTCCCATATTGAAGCGTTCAAAAGCATCATCATATAGATCAAGTGAAATCCCCAAGTATAAGGTTTTTTCTTTGACACATTTTCTCTTTTACTGGTCTCTTGTTGTTTGTTAAGAGACATGATTTTAGGATCGTTAGCCATTCTATCAAAAGGGGCTCTCTAGTAAGTAGCTTTTGATCATATCATTCGAAGAGATCTCAAACCTTTGCATATTTGGTGTTGTTTTCTTGGTTTCAATTTGCATCATACGCATGTGAGGATTTAGAGCTTGTCGTTATTTCCATGGCAAGCTCTAGTTCATCGAAAAGGGATTTTGTATGCTCATTTTTATGTTGGAGTTTTTACCGGTTCTTGGATGAAGAATGTCACACACCTCTAAACTTTTGGTTAAATCTCCCTTGTTGGTTCTTAATATTTCCAAAAAAATAGTTTCATCTTATTCAAAGTTCAGATGTTCAAGATCTTGCAGTTTTGGTTTTAATTGTTTCTAGAGTTTCAGCCTAGAGACTACGACACAGGAGACTCCAGTGTGCCGACACCAAAGACTCCGGACTAAGTCTCTGGCCTCGCAATATTTAGCGAGGTTGCAAGTGTGTTCCAATTGTCAGTCTAGAGACTTGTGAAGACAGACTGGTTGGTCCACAGATTCCAGCCCTTCTCTGTCCTAGCTCGGCCAAGCTAGAGACTTCAGTCTCCCAAACCGGAGACTTTGTGCAGGCCAGAGACTTCCATGTAAGTTTCCTATAAGGGCTAGTTTTTTGAGAGACATATATAATGCCTCTTCTTCCACAAGTGGAAGCAACTCTTGTATTTTCACTCTCCTCGATTGTTTACCTTGAATAGCTTTCCCTAACTCTTTACTCCTTATATGCTCCTTGAATCCTTTTGAGGGAAAAGATAGAGGATATATAGATCCACATTTTCACCAATCAATATCCTCTCTTAGTGAGGGTAAGATAGTGAATCTAGACGAGTCTTTCGCAATATCCTCACTTGTTCTTCCTCTCTTATTTCCCCATGGTTTTTTGTAGCTTTGCTGGAGTTTGGGAGTGAAGGACTTGAGCACTTTTATTCTTGACATTGCATTATGTGCATCGGTTTGAGTTCGGAGGTTCACTGAGGTGAAAGTGAGAAGTTTATTACTTTCAGGTGCTTGTATATTGTTCCTCTTCGATTCTTGGAACCCTACACGACTTTATATCAACATCCTGAAGATTAACCTATGCTCATCCTTGAGAATAAAGGTGACAAAACAACATGTACCTAGTTACATAGTTTTAATGATTATTGTTGCTCAATGTGTAAGCTACTATTGAGAATAAACATCAATTACACACGTATATCATGAAGTAGTGGTTCACATAGAACAAAAGATCATAAGAAGCAATAAGATAGATTGCACCATAATACATTTCAAGATCCTCATGAACAATGTAGAAAATTTTGTGTGCAAGTGAGTTCCTTTTGTATGTACCTATATATTGGTCTAGAACAAAATTTAGAAACATAAGGATCTTTTGATTCAATTTGTATTAGGCTCAACCCTTCGCAGAGGGAAGCATGGGTTATACATGTGCGAGAGCTTTGATTTTAAAAAATTAAAATAAAACATTTTGAAAGGTGCAACTCATGTCAACTGTTCATCATAAGTATAGAGTTCCATATTGCCCTATCATTAGCATCTTTATTTGGCACTTGTTGCATATATAATAAGTAAGAGTTAGTTAACATCAGTTCAGAGTATCCCATGCCAACTGATCTAAATACCCAACACGATAATAAGATGACATCATGGTCATGTATTTCATGTTAAGATCAAATGGTATCCTCGTGACATGACAACATGGATTTGTATTATTGGTTGAAGCAATCCTAAACTCAATAATAATTTACATACACAACCTATAACATAAATCATACTTCAATTTTTTGCATATTATTTTATTATTATTTTCTACCACCCTTGGTTGGAGGGTTTTTCCCTAAACTTTTCATTGCGCAAAATTTATTTTAACTTACAAGTGTGGTTGTGCATGTCAAGTTTATGCTTACCGCACAACCTATTTCTCCATGAGCTGCCAGCTTGCACAAATAAGAATATTTTAAAAGTTTAAGATAGCACACATAAAATTTACTTTGTTACACAAATTCCATGACTTGTAGCTATGGTTTTTCCTCGGGTTTCCACTTGTTTTCGCTGGTTTTTTATATTTGACTAACACTAATGGAGCGAAACAAAGATACCTTGTGCGTTATTGACCCTTTCAGGTGTTTTGACTTATTCTAGGGGCAAATGAAGCCACAGTTGAGCAGTTTTGAGTATTCTGGTCAAGTTTGCAGTTGGAGGCGTCTTCATGTGAGGCTCTAGAGAACTTAAGGACCAGTGGTATGGGCGCGCCTTGTCCGTACCGCTGCCCATATGGGATGCCACGGTATCCGCATCATTATAAGGGGTAACTTCTGTGAAGAGACTAAGTATGGTAATGGGCAAGGTAGAGCAATACCATATTCATACCCGTATAGTTAATGAGTACAAACTTCTAGCGATACTCGTACCCATGGGTATAAAACTTTACCCATACCCATACCTGGCGGGTACCCGTACCCATTAGGTACCCGGTGGGTAGGTCAAATTGTACACAAGTCTCTCATAATTTTAAATTTATCGATAATTAATTTATTAAAAAAATAAATTATCTCAACTCAATAACAGGTAGTTTAGATAACATTTAAAAAATATAAAAATCACATTCTCATATTCTAAGTCATAAGTCAACAAAAATAGACGTGTCACGTAAGAAATTTAAAATAAACGGGTAAAGTATGGGTATACCCGCGGGTACGAGACTATACCCGTGCCCTACCCATGATTTAACGGGTAGGGTATGGGCACTACCCATGGGCATACATATATACCCATACCCTGCCCATGCGGGTACGGTACTCGTGGGTACCCGTACCCATGGGTAAAATTGCCATCCTTAGAAGAGACACACGACGAAATCAGATCACAACAACCTCCATTCGCCCTAGTCCAAAGAGGAAGAAGAAGAAGAAGAACTTTGATTCGATCTGCGATCTTCACCCTCAACACCATCCTTACACGTACTTGTACATGAGAGAGAAACATTCACACCGATTAGGGTTGAAACCCTATTCATACTTGGTTTGTATTTGAATTTGATCTTTCTTATTGCGGTTTGCTACTGTAATATCGAGATGAAACTCATTTACTTCATGAGTATATCATTGTGTTCTCCCTATCCCACGTGCGAGTAAATCCCCATATGCGTGTAAGATGTAGGGGATTGATAATATGTGATGTGCCTCTTTACTTTCCATCCATTTGTAGTTATGATTATTGTTATACTAAGCAAGAATGATTATCTATGTTTGTGTAATGCTTGTTGTCTAATTAAGGGCCCGTGCAACATGATCTTGAGACATCGTAGATATGAAGTTGTTTACTAGTGAATCGGCGACCTCTGAGTGACACAGCTGACATAAAAAAGGATCTACTATTTCTCAAGGAACAACAAAAAACCACGACACCTAAAGCCTTGATTCGGTCTCGCGACCTTAATCACGGTGCTAGCCAGGGCTGCTGAGCGACACACAATAGAATCATGGGAGTTGGATAAAATCTGCCCGAGGAGTCCAGCTACTTATGGGTTTCTTGACTACTTGCATAATTGTATGAAGCATTATAATTCACTTAGTCCATTATTCCATTGGCACATTCACTGTTATCATGAACCGAATCTCTCCACACCTAACTTCTCATCTGCAGGAACTCGAACCACTCAAATTCTCTTTACTTGTATTCATTTACTTTAAGCATCTTTCATCACATAATAATCTCAAACTCAACTTAAACTCACTCTTTCACCTTTCAACATTGAGAGTCAATTTACTCAAGACTAGTGACACCTTGGCTGTGATAGGAACATCACAGATAAACACTCACCATAGCTCCTCATTGGATCCATATTAAACCGGAAGTCTTACTTCCACGAGGATACTCCGACGAACCTGTGCTCTTGTAGGCATCAGTCACATATCCAACATCTTCAAGTCACACACAATAGTGATGATGTATGCCACCCCCAACATATGAATGCACTCATATTTCAGTACATGATACTACCATATAAGACAACAAACATGTATGCAACCAACGAGATAATTTATTTCACCACTGCCATGAACAAGTTATTACTCAAAACTAGACACAGACACGATAAATCGCAGGAAAGTAATATATTGCATCAAACACCATGTTTACCAAAAAATTATGGTGGATATTTGATGAAGATTTGTTGTATATGGTGATAAATAAGAGCCTCCCCAAGGAGGAAAGGAGGCCATGGCAAAGGACGCATGGCAACGGAAGCGACAAGCCGCAACGAGGTGGTGATGGTGGTGCTGTCCCTTGTCGCCTTCTTCCTTGGAGCTTCTCGGTGATAGATAGGATCCCTCCCCTTGTAGATGACAGCCTAGGGGGAGGAAAAGTCGTGGCTCCAAAAAATAGGGTTTCTATTAATATATAGTCTTGGAGACTTTGTCTTTACCATGAGAGCTAACCCTTTGATCCAAGGGCTCTTGGTGGCACCTATAGAACCTTCATAGGGACTACTCTTCATCTCATGATGCATTTTTAGGACTTCCATGATGGGACGGCATCTAGGGAACACTGACTCGGAAATAGACATTTTATAGGTCTAAAATGGGTTCCTAGAAAATTTCCTACAACTTCCACGTTTTAGCGTTTTTTCCCGTCTAACGTAGATACCAGGAAACTCTAAATTTCACTCCAATTGGGACCCCATTGTGATTTCCATATAATTCACACACAACAAATTCTAAAAAGCTCAATTGTGCACTTTTACAACTATTAGTAGGTTAGTCCTATTGAATATAATAAAGTTACCAAATATTAGGATTTTTAACATAATAAGCTAGGAAGTTCATCAAGACATTTTACATGCATCAACGTTTATCTCGACGATCCAACATCGACATGACTCAAAGTGGCGTCAACCAAGATCTATGTGTAGCATATATTGATGTAGCGCTTACTGAAAAATGTCTGCGGTGGTGGATTTGGTGATTCAACAACTACATGATGTGAAGGATTCAATTCCCGAGCGCTTGCATCATTGATCGATCTTTGGTTCATAGTGTGTGGTACGAGGCCATCTACGTGTTACTTGGTAGGTGCGTGATTCGTGACTGTTTTTCTTGTGCAGCGTTGTCCATGTCAAAAGAGTGCTAGTGGAAGCCATGGGCATATGACGATCAGATCGTTGAAGCAATCAAGTTGATTTTGCTGCCGCAACACCGATCACTTTGGTGGGATCATTCCTTTTTTATCTGTTCATTTTATTAGCTTTGTTCATCCTTAATGTCTTGATTAGCTCTTGACATTGTGTTTTTGCTGATGTCAGGTGTAATTTGTATCATCTTGATATTAATATATTGCCCTTTATCGAAAAAAGAAATTGTTACACATCGTGAGGCAAGGAGTGTGGCATGCCTAAGATGTGGCGTGAGTGCGTGGCAGTGTGTTGCTTCAACCCAAGAAGGTCCGTATTACCTTGTTTTCGATAACGGTACTAATGAATGTTGTCGAATGTTTACTTTGCCCATGTTAGGTAATTTCTCAAACACTCATGTCATGATGTTAATTTGGGTTAAGTTTTTTTTAAAAATGGCTAGTACTTCAGCAGTTTAACCACTCTAGAGCACATATTTTCCTCAAGAATATTTTTGTAAAAAGTGAAATATATGTTATATATGAAGAATAAAGATTCCTATTCTAGCACTATGCCCAAGTTTGTAGTGAAAAGGCTCATTCAGACTTTACAATCCATATGTATACCGTTGAGGGTAATTTTCAGTAGGTGTGTCGAAAAAATGAAACAAAAATCTTGAGTAAGACTAATTAACAAAGTTTGCCACCTCTTGGTGCAAAGATAGAATTAGCAGAAAATGGCATGGATTACCACAGTTTGAGCCCAGAGTGAGGCCGGCATGGATAGGTTGTTGGCAACTTATGGGGGTCCAAGACAACGATGACGAGGATGCTAGTTGTTAATAGTCAGTTCAAGATTAACCCAGTAATCATGCTTTTGTACCGCTAATAATGTTGGATCATGGGCATGATTTTGCTGAAACACGACGCAGATGTAACCACATGATGTAGTTTTTATTTTATTTCAAGTGTTTTATTGCATTTTCCTTTCATTTCTTCGACCCTATGGCATGTGGACAATAATTAGCCTTATCCTTATATAGATGATATTTCTTAGCTACATGTGATAATGCAGAAGTTGGTTAATTTGTAGACGAAGGTCCAGTAATGCTCATGCTGGACCTAGTGAAAACTATGTAGACACATTGACTAAAAACTTTTTTCGCGAAAACGCAAAAGATTTGCATTTCGATGCATTGATAGACAAAGAAGGTTAAATATGTACACCCCCCCCCGAAGAGGGACAAACACCCCGCACTACAACTCGACCCAAGAAAGAAGACCCTATTCTAGGGGAGTAATTGGCGAACACCCCGGACTCCCGCATCCGCCCACTACCGCGCCTCAGTCCTGATGTTGAATAAGGAGGGCACCGAGGGCTGTGCATTGTCGAAAATCACAACGTTCCGATGCTTCCAGATCCACCACGCCGTGAGCATGATGAGCGACGAGGTACCTTTCGCAGCTGGCGAGGGGTGGTCCGCACCACCAGCGACCACCACATGGGCTAAAAACTTTCAGCAATGTGACTTGGACCTAACCACATATCTTTGAATATATGTTATATATGAAGAATAAAGATTCCTATTCTAGTACTATGCCCAAGTTTGTAGTGAAAAGGCTCCTTCAGACTTATTAGTCTATATGTATACTATTGACGGTAATTTCCAGTAGGTGTATCAAAACAAATGAAACAAAAAATCTTGAGTAAGATTAATTAACAAGTTTGCCACCTCCTGGTGCAAAGATAGAATTAGCAGCAAATGCCATGTATTAGCACATTTTGAGCTCATAGTGAGGCCGGCATGGATAGGCTGTTGGCAACTTATGGGGGTGAAGACATCGATGACGTGGATGCTAGTTGTTAATAGTCAGATCAAGATTAAGCCACTAATTATGCTTGTCTATCGCGAATAATGTTGGATCATGGGCATGATTTTGTTGAAACACGACGCAGACCTAACCACATGATGTAGTGTTTTTTCCAAGTGTTTTATTGCATTTCCCTTTCAGTTCTTCAAATCTATGTCATGTGGACAGTAATTAACCTTATATAGATTTTTTTTCTTAGCTAACAGGTGATAATGCAGAAGTTGGTTAATTTATGGATGAAGGTCCAGTAATGCTCATGCTGGACCTAGTGAAAACTATACGGCCGGACACATGGACTCCAATCTATTAGCAATGTGACTTGGACCTAACCACATGATTACGAGTGTGTTAATGATATAATTTAGTGCCTTTCTTTTTCACTCCATTGTGGCATGTACTTTATCTCCTAGTGGCTCATGATCATGAGGTAATATGCTTGACAGTGGCGTTAATTTGTAGGTCAAGCTACAATAGTGTGGTCATCAAATCCTTGAAATATACTAGACAGTAGACACAGGTCCACTAGATAACTATGTTCTGTACTCCAGCCTTGCTTCGGAAGACAAAGCAAAGCTATGTGTCTGTTTAGGGCATGAGCAATGGTGACATACACAACTAGCTGCTCCATGTAAAAAAGTTGTAAGAAGCAATATGGTGAATTTTATCTCTCCAATGGAAGCTACAACTTTAGTTAGAAAAAAAAGAGAAGAGACCCCACAAATATGACACTATGTATCTCTTTCTCTCTCCAAAAAGCATGCTTTTAGAATTGAAGATCCCACTTCTTGAAGAGGAGGCTGCCTCCTCATCCGAACCTACTTTGGACCACCCGAACCTAGCTAAAGGTGTGAAGCAGCACCTCTAGGGCAGTGCATTGGGTATGCCCTTAAGTTGGTTCTTCTGGAAAGCTAACCAGAAAACAGCATCGTGTGCTTGTCCTGCCCGACCCGTATTCTCTAACACTTTCTGTAGAATTTCTTCGGTACCGACAACTAGTAATTCTGAAAGCGCAAAGAGTTCAATAAAGCAGGCTTCTCCTTCCAGGACGACAGAGCTTCATGTACTGAAAACTTTATAGTGAAAAGTTCACAAGACAAGGTACCCATAAATACAAACATATAAACATGTAGCAGAGTAAGAGTGAAAATCCAAAGGAGGTTTTGGAGAACAATTTAACTGAAACTCTGTACAGTTTAGTGAAAATATCATGTTCAGCTCACCATTTCAGTGGTGAAGCTCTTACTGGAGACAACAGCCGACTAGCAATAGGAGAGTAGACACTGCTTAAGAGTGCACCATGAACTGGACTCCGTTAACCTGACGCCGGCGGCGAGCCGGGGTAGACGACCGGCGTGGCGGATGCCCCGATGGAGTACTACCGCAGCAGTGCATGGGAGATGCTTTAGGGCATCTCCAACAGGGCGATGTGTGCGACCGTTTGCGTCGCGCGGACCGAAAATGCGTCTGCATCCTGCTCCAGCGGGGCGACGCATCATGTCAGGAGCGTCCGCAACGACGCAAACACGGTGCAAATATACGGCACGTTTGCGTCTCCGCGGATGCTGTGCAGTCGCGTCTAGCGTCCGCTCGCTTCCCCAACGGGTCCGCCTGGCAGCCAACCCTCGCTCGATCGGCCTCGAATTAAAACACAGCAAGCGCGCCGATGTCAACCGCCGGAGTGGCAACCGCGCCGATCAACCCGCCAATCACCGGAATGGAGCGCCGAACCGCCGCGGAAGAGCAACCGCAAGCCAATTCGTTATACGTACCGCCATTAATCCCCACAGAATATAACTTCTTCTCCTCCAACACCGGCTAGCCAGGCGCCATGAGCTACTCGTCCTTGCCGTTGGACTCGGAGAGCGAGGGCAAGCCGCCGAGATGGCGGCATTGGTGGGAAACGCCTGCGACGCCCAGCGACCCTGGCTCCACGCCGAGGGAGGTCGAGGAGGACGGAGGCGCAGCTGCCAGCGACGACCAGGAGGAGGAGGAGGAGGAGGACGGAGACGCCGTTGGCAGCGACAGCGAGGAGGAGGAGGAGGACTCTGACGCCAAGTTCGCCCGGCTGGAGGCCGCGGACGAGAAGGCGGCGGCAAGGAAGGAGTCCAAGGCCCGGGCAAGGGCGCAGGCGGCGCGTCGTCATCCGTTCACTGATGATGATTACGAAGACGTCACTTCGTCCGACTGGAACTCCTCCATGGACGCGTCGTCCGGCAGTTCCTCTTCCGAGGAGGAGGTGAAAATCAAGAGACGCGTCTGTGAGGACGATGAGGCAGGGCCTTTCTAACAAGAAGGTCAAGAATTAGCTTATAGTTTCTTTGTTTTTAAATTTATTCTCTAGTTTGTATGTTAAATATGTTTAAACTTGTTCGATTCGCACAGTACTTGTTTTCACGTTTAAACTTGCTCATTCATACAAATTGGAGAGGTCTTCAACAAAAAGGAAAATGAGGAGCAGGGAAACAAAACAGTGGGGTGTCCAAAATGCATCGAACCGCTGGAGTTGGCCCCGGACGCAAACTAACAATTCACGCCTCGCGGTCATTTTCGCGTCCGCCAGGTGTCGCAAACGGATGGACGCAAACAATTTAGGCATCCGAAATGCGTCGACCCGTTGGAGATGCCCCGTTGGAGCAATCCTGTCTGTATGCCAGATGGGTCCCACAGCCAGAGGGCCAGATGTTTAAGGGGCCCAGCGAGACAGCGACTCACAGAAACCATCGCTAAGCCTCGTAACCCTAAACCGCTAAACCTCGTTCGTCCCCATGGCGTCACCCCCGCCGCCGCCGCCGAAGCTTCCGATCCCCGGCCGCCGGAACATACTCATCACCAGCGCGTTGCCCTACGTCAACAACGTCCCGCACCTCGGGAACATCATCGGCTGTGAGCATCCCCTCTACCCCAATTTTGCTGCCTCGAGCTCTCGCTGTTACCCGCCGTCTCCCCCAATTTTGCTGCCTCGAGCCCTCGCTCTTCCCCGCCGTTTTTTTTTTCTAAAATCTCCTGACGATTTCGATTCTGGTTCGCGTTATGCAGGCGTGCTCAGCGCCGACGTGTTCGCGCGGTACTGCCGGCTGCGGGGGTACAACGCGATCTACATATGCGGCACCGACGAGTACGGGACGGCCACCGAGACCAAGGCCTTGGAGGAGAAGTGCTCGCCCAAGGAGATCTGCGACAAGTGAGACAACCGTCACCTCCCGATGCTTCTAGTTCAATTTGGTTTGTTGGTATAGGATTTATCAGTTGACCGTCATGAAATCTATCCAACAGCACTTTGAATTGCGACACACGAACGTGAGTTTCAGTTATACCTGTGATATATTAGACATACACCTCGAAACAGGATTTCGCCCCGCTTTAGACATACACCTAGCTAGTAAAATCAACATAGTTCATATGGAAAACGAAAGCATTATTTTCATGAGAAGCATCCCCTGCTGAAAATGCAGGTACCATGCTATCCATGACGAAGTTTACAAGTGGTTCGACATAAAGTTTGACAAGTTTGGGCGGACTTCCTCTCCCCAACAGACAGAAGTCTGCCAGTCGATTTTCCATAAACTGATGGAAAACAAATGGCTCGCAGAGAATACCATGCAGCAGGTACAGCTAATTCCTTGCCCTGTCCTTGTATATTCATCACCTTCCCATGTTGTTTCTGTTACACAATATTTTCCTTCTTTGCAGCTTTACTGTGACACGTGCCAACGATTCTTAGCCGATAGGCTCGTAGAGGGGAAATGTCCTACAGAAGGCTGTAATTATGAAGCAGCAAGAGGTGATCAATGTGAAAATTGCAGCAAATTGTTGAACCCTACTGAGTTAATTGATCCGAAGTGTAAGGTAAGCATGCACAATGCTTACTGCATATGTAGGTTCGGTGTATCAATGTGATTTTACCTAAGTATTTGAGATGCCTACCTCGTGAAACTGCCTATGATAAGCTTTCCTGTTCTCTTTCTGTTCTTTTAGGTCTGTAAGAATACTCCACGTATTCGTGACACAGATCACTTATTCTTGGAGCTTCCTCTATTGAGTGATAAGTTGGTAAACTACATCAACAATACTTCGGTAGCTGGCATGTGGAGTCAAAATGCTATTCAAGCAACAAATGCATGGTTGAAGGAAGGGTTAAAGCAACGCTGTATCACCAGAGATCTTAAATGGGGAGTTCCTGTTCCACATGAGAAGTACAAAGACAAGGTTTGGGCAAATCATTGTCAGATACGGAGAAATTCTGTTGTTATGCATTTACCTTATTTCTTATTTCTGATTGTTTACAGGTGTTCTATGTTTGGTTTGATGCACCAATTGGGTACATATCTATCACAGCATCCTATACGCCTGATTGGGAGAAATGGTGGAAGGATCCTGATAATGTAGAATTGTTCCAGTTCATGGGTAAAGATAATGTGCCATTTCACACGGTATGATGCCTGATATGGCGAACATCTTCTTTAGTTTGTCAATCTTGTTTGGCATGAACTGAATAATGATTTGGCTTTATGTTAGCACATAATTGCAAATTAAGTTTATTCAAATGCGTGGGTTGGCTTTCACCATAAAATAGGACGTAAAATGCAAATTATGATTTCAAACTGAATATCTGACTCTCTATTGAGTCGGTTCTGTGATTGCTTGATATTATTTTTCTAGTATTCAAGGATATTTTATATATTTAGTACCCAACAGCTTAGTCATGCCAGAGATGCCAACATGTTAATCATTGTATTTAAGGGCCAGTTTCATTTTATGTGATTTAGCCAATTCCAGCATGTTTTTTCTTGTTATACCTCCAAAATGGATGGTTTTGTTTCAAGTAGTTAAATGTTTGTGGAAATAGGCAAGTAGTTAAATGTTTCAGAGTGTATGAATAGCATTTGACTATACTGACTTTTCCTGTACTTCATGTACTCTTTTTTTTTCCAATGATTTCAGGTCATGTTCCCTTCAACACTACTGGGAACTGGTGAAAACTGGACAATGATGAAGACCATAAGTGTTACAGAATATTTAAATTATGAAGCAGGTATAGTTTCCACACTTTTTTTTTGACACCTTCCACACTTTTGTTTTGAACCTAACACTTGATTGGCGCACACAGTTCATGCTTGTCATTTGTATACGGTTAATGATTTCCTATATACTTGACCTGAAGTTCCTATTGAGTTCGTAAAATCAAGTGTACACAGTTACATTTGTTCACATTAAAGAACCAACCGTCCTGTTTACTCCCCTGTGTTAGAAATAATCTTGACATGTATAGGTTAGTTAAAATGCATGTCATGTATGTGCATGTGTGGCGCCATGAGATATGACAGTATTGCACATATGGGATGCAACGAGTAGTTAGCCACATGCATAGCTAAGCCAGCGGAGTTAGTTTGTATCTGCATGCCGCGCTGGTCGTGTGGGTCTTGGGAGTGATCCTAGGAGTAAGAAAATGGTATGATTAGCTAGTGGATTAGTGCATGACTTAGGCGTGCATGGAGTTAATGGTTACTGGAAGAGTGACGTGAGTGTTTGCCTCTTGTATATATACTTGCATGAAGTTAATGAGAAAAGTAACTGGGGCAGAAACAATGTACTCCCTCCGTCCATAAAAGGATGTCTTAGATTTGATTAAATTTGGATTAATCAAATCAAGACATCCTTTTATGGACAGAGGTAGTAGCATATTTTTTTCATCAAGGGGAAGTGCCCCTCGGCAAAGCTAGTTGCGCTTTTCCCTTGAGTGTACGTGTGCGTGTTCTTTAAAGAGGAAGATAGATAGTTTGTGTGTGTGTGTGTGTGTGTGTGTGATAGAGATCATGAGAAGTAGAAGAGAAAAAAAAGGAGTTGAGAGTTTCAGCTCCAACACCCTGTGTTAGAGGTTCACAGAGACCATCCTAGGCTTCATAATTTCTTTACCAAAGCATATGCCCCATTACTTGGCCCATACTGGCACTGTATGCTGTGGTGCATTGTGCTTCACTTCATGCTGCAGAAGTATTTGGCACGTTTTTCAAGCCTCAGTGCTTGTTTTCTTACCCTGTTCCCCGAATTCCTTGTTTTCTAGGTTTGTGCATGTCTATTGTTGCTTGGTGTTAAGCTACCACCCTGTTTTCGTTATGTGTCATGCTCAGCCACTGCTCCTTTTCCCCCTACCACTACAGAATATTAGCACGAAATTGGATGAATGGTTTGAAGACGTCCAGTTATGACATTTCTAGTATGCTTAAACTTTTTTGCTCTGTTAAATAAAAACTACTATATATGCCAATGGTCGAGAAAGACAGCAACACTATTTTGCATGGGCTTAATTAAAACTATGCTGAACTAGATGCATATATGATACTCTTAAGTATTTGAACTTCCTTTATAATAGCTAAACATTCGTTGCATCTATAGGAAAGTTTTCGAAGAGTCACGGTATTGGTGTCTTTGGTAACGATGCGAAGATTACAAATATTCCTCCTGAAGTATGGCGATACTACTTGCTTATGAACCGCCCCGAGGTTTGTATAGACATTTGATGAATTTCCAGCATCTCATAGTGACATTTATTGCAGTATTTTGATTTGACTTCTGTTTTGGGGTTCAGGTATCAGATACACTGTTCACTTGGGATGATTTACAAGCTAAATTGAACAGTGAGTTGCTGAACAACCTGGGAAACTTCATCAACCGCGTGCTAAGCTTTGTTGCGAAACCAGCTGGTTAGTCATTGAAGAATCTTGTACCTGTCATCTAACTGTCATCAAGGATTATCAATTGAGTTCTATATTTTTCTCTCACAGTTTGTTATATGATTCATACCATGCTTTCCTCATCCCCTTTCTACCATACTTTTGTTCTAACTTGATTTTGCTGTTTTTTTTTTCTGGTAGGAGCTGGATATGACTCCATCATACCTGATGCTCCTAATGCTGAGTCACATCCACTGACGAATGCACTTGCAGAAAAAACTAATAAATGGGTTGAACAATATCTTGAGGCAATGGAGAAGGTAAGTTTCTGTACTGTGTGTCTAGCATTGCGTTGTTTCATTGTACCACCTACTACGATTTACAACCAAAAATGTTCACTCCTTTTGCTACAGGTTAAACTAAAACAGGGACTGAAGAGTGCGATGGCGATTTCTAGTGATGGAAATGCATATTTGCAGGTACATATATTTCTTTTTATTTGTTTCCATTTGAAATTTGAAATATCATTCTTATGTATTTGCTTTGCTAACTGAATGCAGGAGAGCCAATTTTGGAAGCTTTATAAGGAAGATCCAGCAACCTGTGCCATTGTGATGAAAACTTCAGTTGGTGTTGTCTATCTCCTTGCCTGTCTGCTGGAGCCTTTTATGCCACCCTTTTCTAGAGAAGTATAATCCTCTTTATTTGATCATTTGTGATTTTTCTTTATAAACCCCATTTTCCTGATCTCATTCTTATGTTTCTTTCTTAAGGTGCTGCGACAATTAAATATGTCCCCAGATGAAGATCTGACCTTCTGTGATGATAAAGGAGATACTGCCAAAGCAAAAAGACCCTGGGATTTTATACCAGCAGGACACAAAATAGGAAAGCCAGTCCCCCTATTTAAGGAACTAGTGAGTACTTGTTATTTTGTAAAACTAATTTATTATTTTGCCACGTTTCTACATGTCTTAATTTTGCAATTATGCAGACAAATGCTGAAGTGGAGGCGTTTAGGAGTAAATTTGCGGGCAGCCAAGCTGAAAGGAGCTCAAAGGCAGAAGCTGATGCTGAAGCCAAGAAAGTTGCTGACAAGCTCAAGGGCACAAAATTATCTGGTACTTATGACATTCTTACTCTGTAGATTTTGTGTAAATTTTATGGGATGCAAGTTTGATCTGGTGGCATCGGATGTAAATTCAAAATCCATGCTAGCATACTGACAAATGGATTGTAGAAACAAGCTTCTCTTTCTGCCCAGTTGTGCACTTTATATATTTGCCAGGAAAACCCCTATGTTTGACACGTTTTTGAGTTATCTTCTGCTGAACCAATTTCATACTTCCAGAAATTCATTGGCCAGTTTTCTTCTCATTTTTGTATCTAGAGGGTAGTTCAAAGAAGAAACAATCTGGTGGTTCGAAATCAAAGACAGCAGAGGAACTCTCAGTTTCCAAGCTGGATATTCGAGTAGGGCTTATCAGAAAAGCAGAGAAGCATCCAGATGCTGATTCACTTTATGTAGAAGAGATTGATGTTGGAGAAGAGGCACCAAGAACAGTGGTTAGCGGCCTTGTGAAATACATCCCTCTTGAAGAAATGCAGGTCTGTTTTTCTCAGCATAATTTGTAGTCACCACTTTGTTATGCTGTGCTGGTTTTGCCTCCCTAATTTTGCAATTTCTGGTATAAATGAGCAGAACCGGAAAGTGTGCGTGCTCTGCAATCTTAAGCCAGTGGCAATGCGCGGTATAAAATCACACGCTATGGTTTTGGCTGCATCGAATGAAGACCATACAAAGGTAAGGAATCAGATACCTTCTGCGTTATATTTTGCTCATGTGCTCTCAAGTTGATAAGGCATCACAAAAAAGTACAATAGCAGTCACCCCGGTTTGTGAAAACTGACATTTGAAATTCAGGTTGAGTTGGTTGATCCTCCAGAATCCGCAGTCGTGGGAGAGAAGGTGACCTTTGCTGGGCACTCCGGAGAGCCAGAGGCTTCTCTTAACGCCAAGAGTAAGACTTGGGAAAAGTTATCCGCTGACCTGCACAGCAACGGCGAGCTTGTGGCATGCTACAAAGATGTTCCGTTCTCAACTTCGGCTGGGGTATGCAAGGTCAAGACTATAGCAAATGGGGAGATTCGTTAAGTCACAGTGCCTGCAGTCTGAACGAACTGCTGTCTGATTGCATCGGAAGTTAATATTGCTGATTTACTCTGTTTCGGAAATTTTGATGCTGCCTTGTGAGTACTTTGTATTGGGAGAAATGCCAGTATGAATACTCTGCACACCATTGTGATTTGAAGTTTACCAAGAGACCTTTGTTTGATTTAGATATCTGAATCAGTTATTTTGCTAGTCGGCCCATTTGCAGCTGAACTCGGGAGGAGGCCCATATCTACAGCTACAGCAATGTAGCATCGCCATGCTTTCTCCTTCAAAGGTCGGGTTAGATGACCTGCAGCTGCATATATTTTACTGGGTATGGGCCGCGTATATTCATACCGTATTACCCCCTGTATGGAGAGACATGACTGGACAGGAGATGCATTTTCGCACAGCTGCTCATTTGTTGACCGTCCTGTAGCGCAACTTTTACCTGGCGGTGTAGGTACAGCATCGTGCATGATACTGTAGCCAGTCATTGCTTACTGACACACGTTGGATACAAAATATCGATACTGCTGGACGACACATGGACCCTCTCTACGCCTATTTAGTATCCCTTAGGGAAGTACGATGCCAGAAAGTGGATGCAACTGGTATTGTCATTGTCACACTGCACGTCGTTTTTAAAATGCCTATCATTTCGGAATGGGTTACTGACGTTTTTCTTTTGACATGAGGGTCTATAACATCAAAATGATCCTCCTAGACCCATCACAATCGATGGCAATGTATGTGGACGTTAGCATGTACTCTCAGTATCATGCGAAAATATATTTCACTTTATAGGCGTTTGCTTCAGTAAAACTTCCTCCCCTTAAACTCAAACTTATAAGTTCCGTATCCCATTGTAATTAAACTTATGAAGGGGTACAAATAATCTCTGCCTTTAATGAGTTTGGCTTTAGGGGAGGAGTCGTACCGGTTTGATTTTTTCAAATAATATAAATCTTATTCATTAAAATGGAGGTAGTAGCATATACATGTACTTCCTTTGGTCCCAAATTCTTATCCAAGGTTTAATAAATTTTAGGCTACATTTTGTACAAATCTATGACAAATATTTAGAGCTGAACAGAGTACGACGTTTTATTATGTGATTGATAAAGACCATCGGGTAGCTTTTGGAGAATTCGACAAACTTAGAGCATCTTCAGTCAGGTCCCTCAAACCGTTCCACAAATGAATTTGGGATGCGTCGGACGTCTGACCATCCCTAGCCGCGCGCTCTAAAGCCCTTTTCGATCCGGCACGGCCCAGTACGGTGTTCAACATCCCCGAGCCCATCCCCGGTACACATGAGACACTTTGAGTGCTCCGGATAGAACGGAAACCTACGTCGCGAGTGGCAACCCGATTCATCAGCGACACAGAGCCATGCAACGCTGCAGCTTTGCTTTAATGACGATGATGGTTTCCAAAGTTGTGCATGCGAAACATCCCATCGGCGCTGCGTCACCATAAAAGTGACACCATGCAACGGTGTTCCCAAACGCTCAATCCGACGACGTTTTATCCGAACTCAGTTTGAGGGCAACGTATGGTTGGGAGTTCCTCATGTGCTTGTGTAGGGACCAGGTGATCTCCACGCGGGCTTGCATGCATTCCGGATGCATATGTTGATATTGGATGGCTGCGATGACAAACCTCTCGATTCCTCAAGACCCTGCCACGTTGCAGCTCGTGCACACGTTTAGATGCTTCAATTCGTTGGACCAACTAATTCGTTTTTTTGAGAGCATTCCTTTTCCTTCTCAAAAAGGGCTTCTGCTCCACTTTATAAATGAGAAGAAACTAACGATCACCATAAAGTCTGTTGGGGCACAACACAACACGCGCGAAAGAAAAACAAGCGAGACATCCACGGCAAGATATCGTAGAAAGGCGACTATCCGTCGCAAGAAGATCCTCCAACATACCGTCTAGATGATCCCTGTCCCGCTGTCTACACATTGGGTACTACTGCTAGAACAAAGCCAAGAAATTAAAGACAGAGTCAGAAGCGCGCCGAAGAAAGACACGCTATATTACCATCTTGTTATGCACAGTCCATAAGGTCCATGTTAAAGCCGCGAACAATAACCAGAAGAGGCGCATCCTCCTACTGGTATTGTTCGAGTGGGTCTCAATGAACTCCCCGAGGACTAAGGCCTGCAACTTAGGCCCCAGAGCCTCATGAATGAAACTCCAAAGAAACTAGGCATCGGGGCAAGAGAACATGATGTGTGTCGTTGATTCCGGAACCTCACATAACGGCTAGCCCGTTCCTCTTAGCGACCTCCACACCCGAGGGAAGGTGGTCTCTAAGCAGTTGCCACTACATGAAATTTTGGTCTTAAGCGGAATCAGCGCTTTGAAAAGCGGGGAAGTCCAAGATAGGTGTGGCCCCCCAAAAAGGGCCCTATAGGCTGATCTCACCAAGAACACGCCAGATGCCGCTAAGCGCCAGGAGTGAGAGTCTACCCCGTCCGGAACCCCTCTGGGAGGAGGTTCCGCAATGATTCCAAACCCAGGGCCTCTCCCTAGGTCAGGCCTCAGTGGAACTGGATATCCCAATCCCACTGAGCAGCTTTGCCACCAGGATAGATGGGACAACGCAAATGGCGAAGAGTTCCGGAAAGTCTTGCCGAATGGGTCGGCCACCAACAGGGACGGAGCCAGCAGGGGGCTGGCTGGGGCCATGGCTCCCCTCATGGTGGAAAGTTTTGTGAAAGACCCCTGGTTAATATGTATATTTGACCTGCAATTTGCCTAAATTAACTATACGGCCCCCTCCAATAAATTCAACATACAATTGGCCTCCCTTGTGTTAGTTTCCTAGCTCCGTCCCTGGCCACCAAGTCATGGATCAAGCAATGAATAAGTCGGGAGGACGCCGTCATGTGGTACCACGGTTGGGGAGCGTTCGTTTCTAGCCACTTCCTCCAAACTTGCCCTAAGAAAAAAATAGTTGTAAAAGTTGTATCCGCCGTTTATGATAGGGCGCCTAGACAATATTTGGAGCTCGCGCGAATACAATTAAACTTTAGGGCATGCCATTGAGGAGGTTATGTTCTGCTGGACATCAAATCTCTTTGGGGACACTTTGAAAGACGGCTAGAGTTGTTCTAACATCGTACTATGTTTTTCGTAGATGGCATAAATAGTTGCAACTTGCAAAATTGGCCTAGGGCGTTTGTTTCTCCAGCCTCTATGGCGTTGTTTCTGTCTAGCACTTCGGCTGCCACTCCTAGTCTCCTAGAGCAGAGGGTGCCACACCTGCCCAGCGTGAACACACTGAATCCAAATGTTCTCCACATTGCCCTCCTCTTGCAGACAATCGTCGAGGACTGATCCTGTACCCCGTGCCTCGCTCTCCAACTGAGCTGCCTAAGAAAAAAACTACTGTCTGGCTTTAGATCCAAGGAAAAGCTAAGATGTCTTTGTCTGAAAGGGGCGATTGGACCAGGACAATTAGTCTTGCGTGCTGTGAACGTCGCATGCCGTGGACGAATTTGACGAGTCGTGAGAAGAACTACATGTAAGTGTAGTCATTTTTTGGGTTATTAATTACGCGCCGGAGATCCCGTCTAAATCACAAGCAAACATGCCAAATTCGTATATTTACCGCCCGGCTCCTCTTAGTTTTACGTGGTCACATACTCACGACGGACCACTTTTGGCAAGGTAGTACTGTTTGACTGTTTGGTGATTGTTTTGTATCGCCAGATTCTCTGAAAGTCTGAGACTGCAAAATTGGCATCACAAGTGTTGCCAAGATTTACAGATTTTGGTTATTTTGGAGGGGTACCAGCCTTATGTATCCATACGGTGTTTTCAGAGTTGGAGGTGGCGTTTTGGCTCGTACGCCCAGATGATCATACTATCTGGGCCGTCCATGTTTGCGTCGCGATTCGTGTGGTGAGGTAATCTGCCTGGTTGGGCGTCTGCAGAAAAGGAGGAATACATGGGTTCGGTTCGCACTGTTCTGGCGTACGTAGATCATTTATTGCGCTGAGGGACAGCTTCCGTTGGTGAGATGACGGGTATGTTCTTGAGCCGGCCGAACTGTAAACCACTCGAAATGTTGTACTGTTGGTCCAAGATTTCTTGACTACTACTGCTTGACTAATACTGGCATAGTTGCCTGTAGACAATCTAGTTAACCACCCGGTACAGATCGTGGCAGCCCCAAGTCTACTCGAAATACACTTTGTCCATGACTGCGAGCAATACTGCTAGCACTAAAACTGAGACCATCAGGTTAACCACACTAAGCATGATGTTGGCGAGGGGGAGTTGAGCTGCGTAAGCGCCTGCCGGTCCTCTTGCTTCCTGATTGCGCCGAGCGGAAGCTTGGCTGCAATTTGGATGCAGCTTCTCATCCTCAACGAGCCTGGTGTACCGTACTAGCGCCGCTCCCCGTGACGTGCCAGTACAGTGCAAACTGCCGCACGGCTGGCACGTCTCCAACACCGGTTTCGTCGTGCCGCCGTCGCCACCGGCAGGACCGCAGACGCGAGCCCTCGCGAGGGAACGGCGGAGCCTAATGACGCCGGCGGAGAGGAACTTGCCGGACAACGCGGTCGACAGCCCGGCCTGGCAGCGGCGTTTCGAAGATGAGCGTGCCGTCGAGCTCGCACGGGCGGCCGACCGCTCGCGCGACCGCTTCAACACTGTCGGCCGCCGTGCCTCGTGGGACGGCCGCTACGTCGACACCATGCTGCGCACCGGGTCGTCGGCGGCCATTGCCCGCACGCGCTCGGCCGCGCCCGCGCCTCTTTCTGGAGGCGTCGTCATCCGCGACGGGGCGAGGCGCGCGACCTCTGCTCCTGCCCGTCGGACGATGGGATCGAGCCACCGCCGTCGCCTCAAGGAGGAGGACGCCGCGACCTTGCCACCGCTTCCGCCGAAGAAGAAGCAATGGCGGGAGATGGAGGCGGAGGCGTAGGCGGCCCTCCGTGGTTGCGACGACCCGGAGGAGTTCCCCGGCCAGAACTTCATCGTCGGCCGCTCCGTCGACGAGGACTACCGGCAGATTGCGATGGACCCGCGGCAGGTGGCGGTGTGGTTTACCAGGGATCACGACGCCAACTTCGTCGACCTCGCCGGACCATCGGAGGTGCCGGCGCCAAAGGAGGAGAAGGCCGATGGGGACGACAGCTGGTCCTTCGGGGCATCCAGCGACGACGGTGACTTCAGCTAGATGTTTTTTTTAGTTTTTTAGTTTAAATTCGCGTTAAATTTGTATAAATTTCGTTCGAATTTCGAATGAATGTCGTTTTAAAAATGTGATTTTAACTTCTAAAATCTATCTGGGCCACCGGTTTTGGGGCGTCGGTGTGGGAGCAGCATCCCCAAATAAAGGATGCTCTGCCGGCGTCCTCTATATGACAGTGCCGACACCGCTGCCGGCGCCTATTCGGGGGTCGCCGGTAGAGATGTTCTAATTTAGCGGACGCGGAGGAGGAAGAAGGGATTGGATCCTTAAAAGTGGGAAGGAAAAGTTTGCTGTGTGTCGGACTGTCGGTCCAAGATTTGCAGCCACGGTACAAGAAATGGTCTCAAATCTTGTACTGTTTTGTCGGCGCCGTGAGATTAGTCCAAGACCGTGTCTGCAGAGTGGGACCAAACATTGTTCAATACATTGATTAACAAGTGAATACGGACCTCCTATACCAAAGCGTGCATTCATCCCGAGGTGGTTGCATGGTCCAGATAGTGCGATCATCTGGACGCACGACCCGAAACTGATTTCCGGTTTTCAGAACACATCCATACTAGGTAAACCTATTGACCTATAATGTACTCATGGATGTATAGAGTTGTAAGTGTTGAGTAACATATTGTATAGACATAGGTCCCCGTGTTTTCTCAGGGTTGTACCTGTAATTGTACATGTGTCCGCCTATATATATATGAGCAGCCGGCCCTATTGGTGCTGTGCAATCTCCAATAACCTTTCTACATGGTATCGTAGACCCTTCGGGTCCCGCCCTAGCCGCCGCCCTTCTCTTCCCTTGGGCGCCGCCGGCCACCCTCCCTCCAACCCTAGCCGCCGCCCCTCCTCCTCCCTAGGGCGCCGCCGGCCATCCCCACCACCACCGCTTCCGCCACCACTCCCAACCCTAGCCGCCGCCCTTCTCATCTAGGGCGCCGCCGGCCCTCACCACCGCCATGGAGCGCTTCGACTCCTCCGGCTCCGGTTTCTCCTCCGACTCCAGCAGCAGCAACCCCTTCGCCGGCCCCTCCGTCGCCGTCATCCGCGACATTCCCATCGCCGAGCGCGTGCCGCTGAAGCTCTCCACCACCGCTGCCAACTTCTTCCCGTGGAAGACGTACTTTGGGCTGCTCTTCCGCGAGTATGATCTCCTTGATCACGTCGACGGCACCATCGATCTCCTCGCCATGCCGCACGACCCCGAGTGGCTCGCCATCGACGCCACCATCATCCGCCGGTTCTACCAGACCGTCTCCAACGACATCTTTCGCACCGTCGTCCGTGACGGTGACTCCGCCCACACGGTCTGGGCTAAGATCACCGGCCTCTTCACCGACAACAAAATCCAGCGGGTCACCTTCCTCCAACAGGAGTTCTTCGGCACCCACCAGAACGACTTGTCTCTCGATGACTACGCCCTCAAGCTGAAGAGTCTCTCCGATGAGCTCCGTGACTTGGAGTTCCCGATCGATGACAAGATCATGCTCTCCACCCTGTCGGCGGGTCTCGGCGAGGATCTCAGCAACGCCGCCTCCAACCTCACGCTCCTCACCACGCCCACCTTCGAGCAGGCCGTGGCGTACTCGCGCCTCGAGGAGCGCCGTCTCAAGCACCTCCGGGCTCGGGCGGCCCACACCGCCTTCGCCGCTGGCTTCTCCCGCGGCGCCCGGACTCCCGCGCCCCGCGCCCGCGCCGCGCCCCATGGGTCCGCCGCCGGGCTTCCCCGCCGCCGCCTCGCCGCCCGGTCGGACCGGACCGTGGACCGGCCGGTCCGGTCACCCGGCCGGCCGGACCGGCCCCTGGACCGAGCACGCCGGCGCCCGGCCGGCCGGACCGGTCCCTCGGACCGGCCAGCCGGCTCCTCCCGGCGGTAGCCGCCGTGGCCGTCGTCGCCGTGGCGGTGGCAATGGTGGCGGCAACGGTGGCGCCAATGCCGCCGCCCCGCGCCTCGTCCCCCGCAGTACACCGCCCCTCCGCCGTGGACCGCCGGTCACAATCCGTGGACCGGGGTCGTTCACGCCTACTCCATGCCCGTGCCGCGCGCCCCTACCCGGGCATCATGGGGCCGCGTCCGGCCTCCCCACCGGGCGTTCTACGCGGCGCCCAGCCTGCCCCGGCCTACGCCGCCCTCCGGGTGCGACCACGTGGGATCCCGCGCTCCCGACCGCCCTCCGGAGCGCCCTCTGCTGGGGCGTATGGTGGCGGTGGCGACTGGTTCATGGACACCGGCGCTTTCGCGCATATGGCTGCGCATCCCGGTAACCTCTCCTTTTCCACACCCGCTTCCACTTCTTCTCGCATCATCGTTGGCAACGGTCATGCCCTTCCTATTAGTCACACTGGTTCTCGTCTCTTTTCCTTCCACCTCCACTCCTCTCTCTCTCCATAATGTTCTTGTTTCTCCCGACTTGATTAAAAATCTTGTTTACGTTAAGTCTTTCCGTCGTGATAACCCCGTGACTCGTGGAATTTGACGCTTTTGGTTTCTCTGTCAAGGATGGTCGTACCCGGATGCTCCTCCACCGATGTGACAGCCCCGGCGATCTCTACCCCGTTGGCGCGGCCTCCACCACCACCGGCCGCCCACTCGCCCTCTCCGCCGGTGTCGACCTTTGGCACGCCCGTCTTGGTCATCCTAGCTCCGCCACTCTGCGTCAAATAATGCAAGGCTTCTCCTTTACTTGTAATAAAACGGATGCCCACTCTTGTGAAGCATGTCGTCTAGGCAAACATGTTCGCCTCCCGTTTAGTTCGTCTTCCACGGTCGCGTCTTTTCCTTTCCAACTTATTCATAGTGATGTATGGACCTCGCCGGTTCCGAGTAACTCTGGTTATAATTATTATCTTGTGATTCTTGATGATTACTCGCATTTTGTATGGACTTTTCCACTTCGCCGTAAGTCAGATGTTGCGACCACCCTCACCGCCTTCTTCGCCTTCGTCTCCACTCAGTTTGGTCGCCCCATTCACGCTTTACAAACCGACAACGGCAAGGAGTTCGACAACATCACCATTCGCTCACTTCTCGCCACCCATGGCGCTGTCTTCCGCCTCACGTGTCCGTACACTTCTTCACAGAATGGCCGTACCGAACGGATGCTTCGTACCCTCAACGACTGCGTCCGCACCCTTCTGTTCCATGCCTCCATGCCCCCGCGATTCTGGCCGGATGCCCTTGCCACGGCGACTCTCCTTGTCAACATCCGCCCGTGTCGTGTGCGTTGGTCCTACACGCCGCATCATCTCCTTTACGGTGCGCCGCCCACCTATGATGATCTCCGCATCTTCGGCCGCCGGTGTTATCCTAACACTGCTGCCACCGCCGCGCATAAGCTTGCGCCGCGCTCCCTCCCTTGTGTGTTTCTCGGCTACCCCGCCAATACAAAGGGCTACCGCTGTTACGACCCGGTCTCCCATCGTGTCCTCACTTCCCGGCACGTGTACTTTGACGAGTTGGTTTTTCCGTTTCAGCAGGGACTCATGGCGACACCTCCGACGACGCCCCCGGCGCCCGCTGGCCCTCCTCGCGGCCGCGCGCGCCGACGACCGACCACGGCGGCCCCCCGGCGCCGGCCCCGCCTCGGTCCCTCGGCGTCCCCGCCGTCCGCGGCGGCCGCGGCGCCCCCGTCGCCCGCACCCGCGACGCCCGCGGCGGCCGCGGCACCCCGGCGCCCCCATCGCCCGCGTCGTCCGAGGCGCCATCGCCCGCGGCGTCCCCTTCGACCGCACCCGCGACGTCCGAGGCGTCCCCGGCGCCCCGTCGCCCGCGTCGCCCGGGCGCCATCGCCCGCGGCGGCCGCCTCTTCGTTGTACCGCCTCGCCACCCGTCGCTGCGGTTCCCGAGCCAATGCTCACCCGCGCCCGCGCAGCATGCGGCGGTCGTCTACACGCTACCCCCGCCGACCGGCATGTCCGCGCGGCGTCTCCGTCTCCTGCGTCGCGCTTCCGGGCCGGCGGCAGCAGCATATTGCCGCACGACGGCGGCGCCCCTTCACCGGCCCGTCCCGGCCATGCGCCCGGTCGGACCGGACCATGGACCGGCCAGTCCGGTCACCCAGCCGGCCAGACCGGCCCCTGGACTGGGCACGCTGGCGCCCCGGCCGGCCAGACCGGCCCCTGGACTGGGCACGCTGGCGCCCCGGCCGGCCAGACCGGTCCGACCGGCTCCGCCACCAGCCCGGTGACCGCCCCTTCGCCGGTGCCCACCTCGGCTCGCGCTGCCTTGCGCGACCCGCATTGGCGCGCCGCCATGCGAGGAGGAGTACGACGCGGCTGCGGCGCAACAGGACCCGGGAGCTCGTTCCCCGGCCCCCTCGCGCCAACGTCATCTCCGGCAAATGGGTCTTCAAGCACAAGCTCGGCTCCGACGGTACTCTCGAGCGCTACAAGGCGCGCCGGGTGGTGCGCGGTTTTCGGCCAGCGCGCTGGCGTCGACTTCACGGATACGTTTGCCCCGATTGTCAAACCGGGCACGATCCGCACGGTGCTGCACCTCACCGCGTCTCGTGCGTGGCCCGTGCATCGATGGACGTCTCCAACGCCTTCCTTCATGGCCATCTGCAGGAACAGGTGTACTGTCAGCAACCCATCGGCTTCGTCGACACCGAGCGCCCCGATGACGTGTGCTTGCTCTCTCGGTCCCTGTATGGACTGAAGCAGGCGCCCCGCGCCTGGTACCAGCGCATCGCCGGCTTCCTGCATCAGTTGGGCTTCCGCTCCACGCGCTCCGATGCGTCCCTGTTTGTCTACCGGACCGGCAACGACATGGCATACCTGCTGCTGTACGTCGACGACATCATCCTGACGGCTTCCACCGCTGGTCTTCTTCGACAGCTCACCGACCGCCTTCGCGCTGAGTTCGCGTTGAAGGACCTTGGCCCACTCCACTACTTCCTCGGCATCGAGGTTGTCCGGCATGCAGACGGGTTCTTCCTTCATCGGCGGAAGTATGCCCACGAGCTTCTCGAGCGAGCAGGGATGCTTAACTGCAACCCTGCGCCTACTCCTGTCGACACGAAGGCCAAGCTCTCCGCCAGTGATGGGTCGCTGGCGTCTGACGCGCCGCTCTACCGCTCCATCGTCGGTGCTCTTCAGCACTTCGACACCGACGCGACCGGAGCTCCGGTACGCCGTGCGAGCGAGGTGTGCTTGCATATGCATGCTCCTCGGGATGCTCATTGGGCCGCGGTGAAGCGGATTCTCCGCTACGTCTGTGGTACCATGGGCTACGGCTTGACGTTGCATGCTTCGCCCTCGTCGACGACTGACCTTGTCGCCTACTCCGACGCGGACTGGGCGGGTTGCCCGGATACGCGCCGCTCCACCAGCGGCTCATCGCGTCTACCTCGGCTCGTCGCTTGTCTCTTGGTCCTCCAAGAGGCAGCCCACCGTGTCCCGCTCCCAGTGCTGAGGCCGAGTACCGCGCCGTGGCTAACGCTGTGGCTGAGTGCACATGGCTTCGTCAGCTTCTGTCCGAGCTCTCTTGTCATGTTGACAAGGCTACGGTGGTTTTCTGCGACAACGTGTCGGCTGTCTACCTCTCCGCCAACCCCGTTCATCATCGGCGCACCAAGCACATCGAGTTGGACATCCACTTTGTTCGTGAGCAAGTTGCCCTCGGTCGCGTTCGAGTTCTTCACGTACCGACGTCTCAGCAATTTGCCGATATCATGACGAAGGGATTGCCATCCACGACTTTTCCTGAGTTTCGCTCCAGTCTGTGTGTCGGTGCCGACCCTTCGACTGCGGGGGGGTGTTGAGTAACATATTGTATAGACATAGGTCCCCGTGTTTTCTCAGGGTTGTACCTGTAATTGTACATGTGTCCGCCTATATATATATGAGCAGCCGGCCCTATTGGTACTGTGCAATCTCCAATAACCTTTCTACAGTAAGCTAGAGTGGGGCTGGCTTTTGGTTATTATGAAAACTTTGTTCCCTCTTATAGTACAGAAAGTGGACCATATGGATTAAGTTAGCAACGCCGTGTCTTGAACAATAGGATTATTTTGGATAACGACTTATCGTTCCTATATAATAACAATCATAATAATGATTATTGTATCATTTTGGTGGAAAAGTGACGACTCGCATCCCTTCTCGTCTCGCCCCAGAGGCGGCCGCCAGACAAACTTGTTGGGGGAGTGGATGTTGGACGTGATTTTAGCTTCTTCTTTATACTTGAGGCCGGAGCTCCTGGTATGCATGCAATTTATCTTGAGGATTAGACTTTAATCTAAACTAAGTGCTCCTTTGATTCATAGGATAGAAAAATCATAGAAGTAAAAAAATATAGGATTGAAATGTCATGACTACTTGAATCCTATGGGAAAATAAAGTGTGTTTGATTGTAGCAAAGTAAATTTTCTATGAGGTATGATCTCATGTTTTTCTTTTATATGATTTACATTACAAGATTCTTATAGAATATGTTCCTATTAATCAAACAACATGTGTAGAAAATTTTCTTATAGGATTTAAATTCTACACAATTCCTATGAATCAAAGGAGCCTAAGATTAAAAATCCGAGCACTCGTACTTGTTGATTGTGTGCATCCTTAGTTGATGCAGATGTGGGAAAAGTGCTAGGAATCTCCCGGGGGATTTGATTTCCTAGCCCATACTTCCCATGCTGACACGTATCCCTTTTGCTGCCGGGTAGCAAAAAAAATTCCCTTTTTTGCTTCAGTGTAGCAAAAAAAGGTCACCCACGAAATGAAAGCAATAGGTTGAGTTCGCCGGACAGACCACCGGAGTCTCGCTGGATACCTCGCCAGAGAGCGCGTAGCAAAAAATTGTGCTATTGTAGCAAAAATGGATATCGACGGAGAGATCGACGGGAAACTCATCGGAGAACTCACTTGAGACCTTGCCGAATAGCAAACATATTGGAGACACCGTCGGAGACATCAACAGAGAATTCGCCTGCAACCTATAGGAGCGCCGCCCAATGTTGCAGCAACTCCGTCCGCCCAATACAGCAACACCCGGAACCGCTAGTAGCAACCCTCGAGGCCTAAGGTAGCAAAGCATGTCTCCGCCGGTAGCAACGCCGAAGGTCTACGTAGCAAAACCGGGCCCCACCGGTAGGTGGGATGGTTCCCATGGGGGATGGAGATGAAGTGTGGAGCCGCTCGGCCAGGTAGGAGCCGACGAGTTCTAGCACACACTCGGGCACATCCGCATGGAGCCGCAGCTTGGCCGCGGAGACGGGCTAGCACACACTCGGCTGCGTGAAGCGGCGGCCGACGAGGTGGAGGTCGGATGGCAGCGGGTGAGCCATGCCGGAGGAGCGCCGGCGCTCGGTGTTTAGAGAGGAACGGCGGCGACGCGATAGAGCTGCCGCAGCACTAGGCGTGAGAGAGGAGCGGCGGCCGCACGATGGCAGAACCAATCGGAACTGTGCGGAAGTTATGGAGTGAGAAACCCTAGGCTCCTCGTGTCGCGCCCGCGCGCGACCGAGGGCCTCCCATGGCGGCGCCCCTCCTAGTACACCTCCCCTCCCCTCTCCTCGCCGCCTCCAGAGGCCGTCGCCGGGCAAAGCCCGCGCGGTGGCGGGGCCCCTCTTCTCCCTCACGCGGAGGTGGTGGCGCGGGCCCCCGCGGCCGGCGAGGGCGCCGCGTTGGCTGGTGGGCGCGACGGCGTGGCCCCTGCGGCGGCGGCGTGGAGACACCGACGGCTAGGCGCGCTCGCGACGGAGGCAGTTCCCCGGAGCGGCCATGGTGGCGGGCGGCGCGAGCTCCGGCCTGGGCGGGCGGAGGAAGACGAGGCGACGCGGGTAGGTGCCTGCCGCGGCGTGCTGCGGCGCGGCGCCCATCCGGCCTGACGCGGGGGAGTGATGGCGTGTATTTCACACGTTCGTTGGGAACCCCAAGAGGAAGGTATGATGCGCACAGCAGCAAGTTTTCCCTCAGAAAGAAACCAAGGTTTATCGAACCAGGAGGAGCCAAGAAGCACGTTGAAGGTTGATGGCGGCGGGATGTAGTGCGGCGCAACACCGGAGATTCCGGCGCCAACGTGGAACCCGCACAACACAACCAAAGTACTTTGCCCCAACGAAACTGTGAGGTTGTCAATCTCACCGGCTTGTCTGTAACAAAGGATTAACCGTATTGTGTGGAAGATGATTGTTTGCAGAGAAAACGAGTAAAACAAGTATTACGACAGATTTGTATTTCAGTATTAAAGAATGGACCGGGGTCCACAGTTCACTAGAGGTGTCTCTCCCACAAGATAAAAGCATGTTGGGTGAACAAATTACAGTCGGGCAATTGACAAATAGAGAGGGCATAACAATGCACATACATGTCATGATAAGTATAGTGAGATTTAATTGGGCATTACGACAAAGTACATAGACCGCCATCCAACCGCATCTATGCCTAAAAAGTCCACCTTCGGGTTATCATCCGAACCCCTTCCGGTATTAAGTTGCAAAGCAATAGACAATTGCATTAAGTATGGTGCGTAATGTAATCGACAACTACATCCTTAGACATAGCCTCAATGTTTTATCCCTAGTGGCAACAGGCACAACACAACCTTAGAACTTTACATCACTCGTCCCGTGTGTCAATGCAGGCATGAACCCACTATCGAGCATAAATACTCCCTCTTGGAGTTAAGAGCAAAAACTTGGCCAGAGCCTCTACTAATAACGGAGAGCATGCAAGATCATAAACAACACATATGTAATAACTTGATAATTAACATAACATGGTATTCTCTATCCATCGGATCCCGACAAACACAACATAGAGTATTACAGATAGATGATCTTATCATGTTAGGCAGCTCACAAGATCCAACAATGAAGCACAATGAGGAGAAGACAACCATCTAGCTACTTCTATGGACCCATAGTCCAGGGGTGAACTACTCACTCATCACTCCGGAGGCGACCATGGCGGTGTAGAGTCCTCCGGGAGATGAATCCCCTCTCCGGCAGGGTGCCGGAGGAGATCTCCAGAATCCCCCGAGATGGGATTGGCGGCGGCGGCGTCTCAGTAAGGTTTTCCGTATCGTGGTTCTTCGCCTCAGGGGTTTCGCGACGGAGGCTTTAAGTAGGCGGAAGGGCAACGTGGGGGGCCACACGAGGGCCCCACACCACAGGTCGGCGCGGCCAAGACCTGGGCCGCGCCGCCCTATGGTGGCGGCCCCTCGTGGCCCCACTTCGACTCCTCTTCGGTCTTCCGGAAGCTTCGTGGCAAAATAGGACCCTGGGTCTTGATTTCGTACAATTCCGAGAATATTTCGTTACTAGGATTTCTGAAACCAAAAACAGCAGAAAACAGCAACTGGCTCTTCGGCATCTTGTTAATAGGTTAGTTCCAGAAAATGCACGAATATGACATAAAGTGTGCATAAAACATGTAGGTATCATCAATAATATGGCATGGAACATAAGAAATTATCGATACGTCGGAGACGTATCAGCATCCCCAAGCTTAGTTCTGCTCGTCCCGAGCAGGTAAAACGATAACAAAGATAATTTCTGAAGTGACATGCCATCATAACCTTGATCATACTATTTGTAAACATATGTAATGAATGCAGCGATCAAAACAATGGTAATGACATGAGTAAACAAGTGAATCATAAAGCAAAGACTTTTCATGAATAGTACTTCAAGACAAGCATCAACAAGTCTTGCATAAGAGTTAACTCATAAAGCAATAAATCAAAGTAAAGGTGTTGAAGCAACACAAAAGGAAGATTAAGTTTCAGCGGTTGCTTTCAACTTGTAACATGTATATCTCATGGATAATTGTCAACATAGAGTAATATAACAAGTGCAATATGCAAGTATGTAGGAATCAATGCACAGTTCACACAAGTGTTTGCTTCTTGAGGTGGAGAGAGATAGGTGAGCTGACTCAACATAAAGGTAAAGAGAATGGTCCTTCAAAGAGGAAAGCATCGATTGCTATATTTGTGCTAGAGCTTTTATTTTGAAAACATGAAACAATTTTGTCAACGGTAGTAATAAAGCATATGAGTTATGTAAATTATATCTTACAATCTGCAAGTCTCATGCATAGTATACTAATAGTGCCCGCACCTTGTCCTAATTAGCTTGGACTACCGGATCTTTGCAATACACATGTTTTAACCAAGTGTCACAATGGGGTACCTCCATGCCGCCTGTACAAAGGTCTAAGGAGAAACATCGCATTTTGGATTTCTCGCTTTTGATTATTCTCAACTTAGACATCCATACCGGACAACATGGACAACGAGATAATGGACTCCTCTTTAATGCATAAGCATGTGGCAACAATTATTATTCTCATATGAGATTGAGGATATATGTCCAAAACTGAAACTTCCACCATGGATCATGGCTTTAGTTAGCGGCCCAATGTTCTTCTCTAACAATATGTATGCTCCAACCATTAAGGTGGTAGATCTCTCTTACTTCGGACAAGACGGACATGCATAGCAACTCACATGATATTCAACAAAGAATAGTTGATGGCGTCCCCAGAAACATGGTTATCGCACAACAAGCAACTTAATAAGAGATAAAGTGCATAAGTACATATTCAATACCACAATAGTTTTTAAGCTATTTGTCCCATGAGCTATATATTGTAAAGGTGAATGATGGAATTTTAAAGGTAGCACTCAAGCAATTTACTTTGGAATGGCGGATAAATACCATGTAGTAGGTAGGTATGGTGGACACAAATGGCATAGTGGTTAGCTCAAGTATTTTGGATGCATGAGAAGTATTCCCTCTCGATACAAGGTTTAGGCTAGCAAGGTTATTTGAAACAAACACAAGGATGAACGGTGCAGCAAAACTCACATAAAAGACATATTGAAAATATTATAAGACTCTACACCGTCTTCCTTGTTGTTCAAAACTCAATACTAGATATTATCTAGACTCTAGAGAAACCGAATATGCAAACCAAATTAGCAAGCTCTAAGTGTTTCTTCATTAATGGGTGCAAAGTATATGATGCAAGAGCTTAAACATGAGCACAACAATTGCCAAGTATCAAATTATCCAAGACATTTTAGAGTTACTACATGTAGCATTTTCCAATTCCAACCATATAACAATTTAACGAAGAAGAAACTTCGCCATGAATACTATGAGTAGAGCCTAAGGACATACTTGTCCATATGCTACAACGGAGCGTGTCTCTCTCCCATAAAGTGAATGCTAGGATCCATTTTATTCAAACAAAACAAAAACAAAAACAAACCGACGCTCCAAGCAAAGTGCATAAGATGTGACGGAATAAAAATATAGTTTCAGGGGAGGAACCTGATAATGTTGTCGATGAAGAAGGGGATGCCTTGGGCATCCCCAAGCTTAGACGCTTGAGTCTTCTTAGAATATGCAGGGGTGAACCACCGGGGCATCCCCAAGCTTAGAGCTTCCACTCTCCTTGATCATATTGTATCATACTCCTCTCTTGATCCTTGAAAACTTCCTCCACACCAAACTCGAAACAACTCATTAGAGGGTTAGTGCACAATAAAAATTAACATGTTCAGAGGTGACACAATCATTCTTAACACTTCTGGACATTGCATAAAGCTACTGGACATTAATGGATCAAAGAAATTCATCCAACATAGCAAAAGAGGCAATGCGAAATAAAAGGCAGAATCTGTCAAAACAGAACAGTCCGTAAAGATGGATTTTATTAGGGCACCAGACTTGCTCAAATGAAAATGTCCAAATTGAATGAAAGTTGCGTACATATCTGAGGATCACTCAAGTAAATTGGCTTAATTTTCTGAGTTACCTACAGAGAATTAGACCCAGATTCGTGACAGCAAAGAAATTTGTTTCACGCGATAATCCAAATCTAGTATTTACTTTACTATCAAAGACTTTACTTGGCACAACAAAACATAAAACTAAGATAAGGAGAGGTTGCTACAGTAGTAAACAACTTCCAAGACTCAAATATAAAACAAAGTACTGTAGCAAAATAAACACATGGGTTATCTCCCAAGAAGTTCTTTCTTTATAGCCATTAAGATGGGCTCAGCAGTTTTTATGATGTACTCGCAAGAAATAGTAGTTGAAGCAAAAGAGAGCATCAAGAAGCAAATTCAAAACACATTTAAGTCTAACATGCTTCCTATGCATAGGAACCTTGTAAATAAACAAGTTCATGAAGAGCAAAGTGACAAGCATAGGAAGATAAAACAAGTGTAGCTTCAAAAATTTCAGCACATAGAGAGGCATTTTAGTAACATGAAAATTTCTACAACCATATTTTCCTCTCTCATAATAACTTTCAGTAGCATCATGAGCAAACTCAACAATATAACTATCACATAAAGCATTCTTATCATGAGTCTCATGCATAAAATTAGTACTACTCCCAACATAAGCATAGTTATTCTTATTAATTGTAGTAGGAGCAAATTCAACAAAGTAGCTATCATTATTATTCTCATCATCAAATATAGGAGGCATATTGTAATCATAATCAAATTTATCCTCCATAACAGGCGGTAACAAAAGACTACTATCATTATAATCATCATAAATAGGAGGCAAAGTATCATCAAAGTAAATTTTCTCCTCAATGCTTGGGGGACTAAAAAGATCATGCTCATCAAAACCAGCTTCCCCAAGCTTAGAATTTTCCATATCATTAGCAACAATGGTGTTCAAAGTATTCATGCTAATATGTTCCATGGGTTTTTTAATTCTCTCTTCAAACACATCATGTCCTAATTCAAGATAAAGTTCATAAAGATCTCTCATATTTTTGTTGTTTTCCATTATGCTTAACTAGTGAAATAAAACATGCATGATATTAAGTAAAGTAAAACAAGTAACTAATTTTTTTGTGTTTTTGATATAGAGTGCAAGACAGTAAATAAAGTAAAGCTAGCAACTAATTTTTTGTATTTTGATATAAGTGCAGCAAACAAAGTAGTAAATAAAATAAAGCAAGACAAAAACAAAGTAAAGAGATTGGGAAGTGGAGACTCCCCTTGCAGCGTGTTTTGATCTCCCCGGCAACGGCGCCAGAAAATATGCTTGATGGCGTGTATTTCACACGTTCGTTGGGAACCCCAAGAGGAAGGTATGATGCGCACAACAGCAAGTTTTCCCTCGAAAGAAACCAAGGTTTATCGAACCAGGAGGAGCCAAGAAGCACGTTGAAGGTTGATGGCGGCGGGATGTAGTGCGGCGCAACACCGGAGATTCCGGCGCCAACGTGGAACCTGCACAACACAACCAAAGTACTTTGCCCCAACGAAACAGTGAGGTTGTCAATCTCACCGGCTTGCTGTAACAAAGGATTAACCGTATTGTGTGGAAGATGATTGTTTGCAGAGAAAATAGTAAAACAAGTATTGCAGCAGATTTGTATTTCAGTATTAAAGAATGGACCGGGGTCCACAGTTCACTAGAGGTGTCTCTCCCATAAGATAAAAGCATGTTGGGTGAACAAATTACAGTCGGGCAATTGACAAATAGAGAGGGCATAACAATGCACATACATGTCATGATAAGTATAGTGAGATTTAATTGGTCATTACGACAAAGTACATAGACCGCCATCCAATCGCATCTATGCCTAAAAAGTCCACCTTCAGGTTATCATCCGAACCCCTTCCAGTATTAAGTTGCAAAGCAACAAACAATTGCATTAAGTATGGTGCGTAATGTAATCGACAACTACATCCTTAGACATAGCCTCAATATTTTATCCCTAGTGGCAACAACACAACACAACCTTAGAACTTTACATCACTTGTCCCGGTGTCAATGCGGGCATGAACCCACTATCGAGCATAAATACTCCCTCTTGGAGTTAAGAGCAAAAACTTGGCCGAGCCTCTACTAATAACGGAGAGCATGCAAGATCATAAACAACACATATGTAATAACTTGATAATTAACATAACATGGTATTCTCTATCCATCGGATCCCGACAAACACAACATAGAGTATTACAAATAGATGATCTTGATCATGTTAGGCAGCTCACAAGATCCAACAATGAAGCACACCGAGGAGAAGACAACCATCTAGCTACTGCTATGGACCCATAGTCCAGGGGTGAACTACTCACTCATCACTCCGGAGGCGACCATGGCGGTGTAGAGTCCTCCCGGGAGATGAATCCCCTCTCCGGCGAGGGTGCCGGAGGAGATCTCCAGAATCCCCGAGATGGGATTGGCGGCGGCGGTGTCTCGGTAAGGTTTTCCGTATCGTGGTTCTTCGCCTCGGGGTTTCGCGACGGAGGCTTTAAGTAGGCGGAAGGGCAGCGTGCGGGGCCACACGAGGGCCCCACACCACGAGTCGGCGCGGCCAAGACCTGGGCCGCGCCGCCCTATGGTGGCGGCCCCTCGTGGCCCCACTTCGACTCCTCTTCGGTCTTCCGGAAGCTTCGTGGCAAAATAGGACCCCGGGTCTTGATTTCGTCCAATTCCGAGAATATTTCGTTACTAGGATTTCTGAAACCAAAAACAGCGAGAAAACAGCAACTGGCTCTTCGGCATCTTGTTAATAGGTTAGTTCCAGAAAATGCATGAATATGACATAAAGTGTGCATAAAACATGTAGGTATCATCAATAATATGGCATGGAACATAAGAAATTATCGATACGTCGGAGACGTATCAGGGAGCTCCGGCGTGGTGGGGTGCTGCGGCCTAGAGGGATCTGGCCGCCTCGAGTCCGGGTCGGGGCAGGGGCCCCGGGCCCATTTCGAGCCCATCTTCGCCCAAAACTCTAGATCTCCAGCAGCCATGGGGGCTGCAGGTGGTGATCCCCGGTTGTGGTGTCGGGGGCGATGGCTGGCCTGCTCCTCGTTCGGCGTCCGGCGGCCTCGATGCGACGCTCCTCCTCCTTTTTCCTTTTCGCCCGGTGTCGAGTTGGGAAGCCAGGGCGGCGGCCCTGGAAGGTGGGAGTCATGTTGGTTGGCGGGCTAGCCAATGACTCTGGTGCGTGGTGGTCGGCGAGTTGAGTTTTGTGGGGTGTAGATGGCGGTGATGTTGCCAAAGGGAAACATTTGCCCCTCGGGCCACGGCGGCGGCGTCCGCGGACGGCGTTCCCTTGTGGAAGGCGCCGTGAGGCCAATCTCCGTCCCTCTACTTCGTCCGGGTGAAAACCCAAGATCCTCGGATCGGGCGGTGGCGGCACTCCGGTGTTGTACTCTTCTTGAAGACACCGTCTTGGAGCCCACGGCGCGAGGCTCACCGATGGTTGTGACGGAGGTGATTCTTCGGCGATCTTCGGCAAGGCTTGCTCTGTGCCCTTCCCTTGTGGAGCTTCCTTGGTGCTGTTGTTCGGTTTGTGAGCAACGTGGGTCGGTCCCCGGTGGTAGTCGGCCGGTGGAGTTTCTGCGACGGAGGAGTGCTGTTGAGGCACGCGTGAAAAATGGCTCACTCTCGAGTGAGCTCCGGCCTGACACTGTAGACTCCAGCTCTACTCCGAGTACTCGTAGGCGCTTTGGCTGAGCTTGTTGGTCGCGCTTCCGGTTGTAACTTCTTCGGTAGCCCGTGTGGGTGTGTGGTGTCGTTCTGTAAGCTGGGTTCAGCACTTTGTATCGTTCTCGTTGTTGATGGCTTTGTTAATTCAAAGTTGTACTTGATGCTTTTTATCTCCCCCGAGGCGGCGGCGCCGCCCTCCGTCCCCGTGGAGTTCCCCTCCAGACCGCCCTCCTCCCCTCCCCTACAGGCCCCCCCTCCTCCGCCGCCGTCGCCGAGGACGCCGCGGGGCAAAGCCCCTGTGGTGAGGCGGCGGTGGCGGCTCGGTCCTCCGTCGGCGGGCGCAGCGCGGCCTGCGGGAGCGTGTGGGGGCGGCGGCCTACACCCTCCTCCTCCGTCGACTGAACGCAGCGGGATGGCGGTGGCCGGCGGATCTCCGGCGGCCGGCGGCGGATGTTGGCTGCGGTGTGGTCAGATCTGGGCCCGAGGTTCGGATTGCGATCCATCGCGGCTGCGTCTCGTCAATGGCACGAGGAGGCTTCGCTGGGTCTTCTTCGCAACTTGAGGACGTCCGGGTCTTCGGCCCGGGCATGGTGGTGGTGGCTGACTTCATCCACCGAAGGCAGTCGGCCAGACTGGTTGTGTTGGATTTTTGATCCCACTTTCAGCACCGGCAGCGAGACGAGGAGGCATAGTAGCCGGTGAAAACCGAGCCGACTTCGGTCATGGCGGGTGATGGCGGCGTCTGCGCCGTTATCTTGTTGAAGGCATCGTCAAGCAACTATCGTTAACCTACTCGTTCCGTCGGCGAGATGGAGGAGCTTGGAAGCCGGCGATGGTGTCGCCGGTGGAGGGTTGGAGTGGCCAGCCCGGGATGGTCGCCGACGTGGGGGTCCGACCTGAATAAAGGCGGCGGTCCTAGGGCCTCTCTTGCGTGAAGAGGAGGACCTACCGGAGGCCTGGACTCGTGATCTGGCCGGAGTGTTGAGTTCCGGAAGGCTCCGCCGGTGAATGTAATAGTGCTTTTGCCTGGAGTTTGTTGGATCGGAAGTATTCGGTCTTGCGCACCCATGTTTTTATTCAGACCGATTGGTTCTGGAGGGAGCGGCGCGAAGCTCTTTTTCTTTGTCGACATCAAGTGCCTATGGATCCATGATGAAAGTCGGAAGAAGAGAATTTCATGAAGGCCGGAGGGGAGGACTAGCTAAGGGAGGTTCAAGTCTCTGCGTTGTTGAGAGACTTGCTTGGTGTTCCGGGCTTCACAGCAGCGGTATGAAAGTGGGGGCGACAACACAGGTGAAGTGCAGAGTCCTACCTTTCAGGGTGAAAACCCAAGGTCTGGCCTTAGTTGGTTGTGTCTGGCAATGTCCTTGGTGGAGGCATTGTTTTGAGATCGGGGACTATCTTCAGAGTGAAAACCTAAGATCTTTGATCGAGCGACGACGGTGTTTGAGCACTGTTCCCTTTTTGGAGGCGTCGTTTTTGGAGAGTCTGTAATTCAGGTGTTGTCTTGGTGGTGGATGTATTGTTGTTGTTAAGCCCGAGCTACTGTAGCGGGACTTTTGTTTCTTAGTTTTCTTTTCTTGTTTTTGGCTGTGTGCATCCGTAGTGCCATTAGGGTGGTGCGTTGTTGCAGAGGCTGGGTGTCTTCTTGATATTAATATATTCCTTTTATCGAAAAAAAATCTAAAAAAAACTGTACGGAGGTTGGAGATAGCGACCCACAGTCACAGGTGGTGCGGTTTGCTTTTGCGGGACGGTGGCTAGTGGAGGTGGGGCCAGGCAAATAATTGACCGTTTAGAAAAAATTGCTCGTTACGATTGGGTGGATATGTGGTATCAGGGGGGAATGGCGTACATGCCTAAATTTTAGACCTGGCCACCACTAGTATAGAGCGATGCCATGGTCACGGTTATAAGGGCATCTCCAGCGGCGCGACGCATTTTAGTGTCCGCTAGCCGCGTGCGTTTCGCGTCATGCGCGTGACAGCTGAAATGACTGTTTTGTCCGCGTGTCCGTTTGCGTCGAGGTTGGCTCCGCGACCCGACGCATTTTTTCTCTTTTTCATTTCAACATACTTCCAAATATTATAAATTGGAAAATTATTTTACACAAACTAATACATAGTTTGGAACATGGTTTACACAAACTAATACATAGTTTGCACCATGGTGGACACAAATATAAATATTTTAAAAATAGAAACCAGTTGTGTTGATTTCCGTATGTTCGCTGCCAAGAAAGAACATTCGAGGGCACAACCCAGTCACCCAAACTGGAAAATCCAGCGGGAGGATTGACAGTGCTCTTGTTGGTTCTACCGATGGCGAACAGACAGAAACCTTCCACTACTGGCTTCGTCTGGCCCGTAGCCAGATTCGCTGCGAAGAAAGAACACTCTACGTTCTAACTATCGGAGTCCGACTCGGATTCGCCGGTGTGGTAGTGCCTGCGGCAGGCCGTGTCGTCGAAGACCTTGACGACCATCTCACCGTCTCCCTCGTAGAGGAAGGTGAGCTGGCAGCCGGGCTCGAGCGCCAGGTCATGGGCGAACTTGCCCCACCCGGTGTGCAAGTACATCTTGCCCTGGCCGTCGAACAGGACCTCCACGGGCAGCGGCAGAAGTTGCAGCTGGCCTCCCGTAGCTGCAAATGCGCCGGCTCGACGCCGTCGACGAACTCGGCGAACTTGTCCGGAAGACGCTTGATGCCGAGCGGGTCGTCGTCGATGCGGAGGAGGAACTCGAGGCGGCGTCCCTCCACGTCGGAGGAAGACGAAGAGGGCGCGGGCGACGGCGAGCGTGGGGCCGTAGCTGCTCCACCACGGCGGCCCCGGCCCGTCCCCGGGGCCGTCCGGGGCCGCGGCCTCGGCCGCCTCGCCGGCCACCGGGACCCGCCATGGTCTTCCTCGCGGGGCTGGCTGCGTCGCGGGAACACCTAGGCGGCGGAACGGCCGGAGCTTTGTGGCGGCTAGGGTTTCTATGGAGGAGTGGATGAGGTAGAAGAAGGCGCGGCCCCTTTATATAGGCCGGAGGCATGCGGTGGCCGCGGGACTCGTGGCGACGCCATTAACGTGGTTGGCGGAGGTGGGCTGCGGCCGCTCGGCAGCCGAGGCATCGCCATTAACGTGGCGCAGACTGCCGAAGCGACGCAGCGGCGCCGGTCGCGAGCGCGTTTGAGAAGACGCATCGACGCAGGGTCGCTGCCAGGCGGGCCCGACGAAACGTCCGCCGGATACTGAGCCGGACACTTTCGGCGTCCGCGCAGTGTCCGCGGAGACGCATCCGAGGCGCATATTTGGGCCAGGTTTGCGTCTCCGCGGACGGCCCGGTCACTTTGCGTCGCCCCGCTGGAGAGGGTGCCAGACGCATTTCCGGTCACGGCGGACGAAAACGACCATTTGCGTCGCGCCGCTGGAGATGCCCTAACCCCATTCAGCAATGGAAAATGGACCCGTTGCGCGTCCTCCAAGTTTTTTGTCGGTGCGGCTTGATACGGTGTCCGGCGCCCCGAGTTCGTTCCCGTTCCACAGGGGACGCTCCGGGCACGTCGGACACAACGAAAAGCGAGGCGGAGAGTGACGAGGCCGATCCGTCAGCGGCACATTGAATTTTAACCTAACCGTCGCGTACCTCGCGAAGGAAGTTATTCACGCGCAGCGACACACGACAGTATCTTTGCCTTAATGGTGACGGAGGGGCAGGCGAGACGTCTCGTCGGTCTGTGCGCAGCCTCCACGCGTCGCCGGCGTTCGCACGCCACCGCGCGTTTCCGCGCTTTCTTTCCGCCTCTTCTCGCCTCTTCCCGCGCTTTCTTCCCGACGCGGACGTCTATAAAAGGCCCTCCTGGCTCAATGGCAGCCACCACATCCGCCGGCACCCCTTTCTCCGCCACAAGCACATCCCTCGTCGCTCCACCGCCGTCTCCTCCACCACCAGTGCGCAATGACGAACCGCCCCGACGATGGCCAGTTCCCTCCACCGTCGTCTCCTCCAGCACCACCTCCACCACCTGATTCGTAGTTCGACATCGACGTCGCCGCTCAGGAAGAGCGGCGGCGGCGGCGAGGACGGAGATTTGGCGTGCACATCGTCAGCAGCGGCGGGAGGCACTCGAGCAGCAGGCCCGCCAGCAGCGTGAGGCGGCGCACGCTGCGGCAGAAGCGGTGTTCTATGATACGTCTCCAACGTATCCATAATTTCTGTCGTTCCATGCTTGTTTTATGACAATACTTACATGTTTTGCTTGCACTTTATAATGTTTTTATGCGTTTTCCGGAACTAACCTATTAACAAGATGCCACAGTGCCAGTCCACTGTTTTACGTGTTTTTGGTTCCGGAAAGGCTGTTCGGGCAATATTCTCGGAATTGGACGAAATCAACGCCAAACCTCCTATTTTTCCCGGAAGGCTCCGGAACACCGAAGAAGAGTCGGAGAGGGGCCGGAGGGCCACCACACCATAAGGCGGCGCGGCCTGGCCTGGGCCCGCGCTGGCCTATGGTGGGAGCCCCGAGTGCCCCCTGCGCCGCCTCTTCGCCTATAAAATCCCTTTCGACCTAAAACGCAGTACCACTTGACGAAACTCCGCAGAAAGACTCCCGGGCGCCGCCGCCGTCGCGAAACTCCAATTCGGGACAGAAGTCTCTGTTCCGGCACCCTGCCGGGACGGGGAAGTGCCCCGGAAGCCATCTCCATCAACGCCATCGCCTCCATCATGCTCCGTGAGTAGTTCCCCCATGGACTACGGGTTCTAGCTGTAGCTAGTTGGTATTCTCTCCCCATGTACTTCAATACAATGATCTCATGAGCTGCCTTACATGATTGAGATTCATACGATGTAATCGGTGTTGTGTTTGTCGGGATCCGATGGATTGTTACGTTATGATTGTCTATCTATAAAGTTTGTGAAGTTATTGTTGCTTGCAATCTTGTTGTGTTTAATTCTTGTCACTAGGGCCCGAGTGGCATGATCTTAGATTTAAGCTCTATACTTATTGCTTAGATTGTATCTACAAGTTGTATGCACATGTCCATGTCCGGAATCAAAGGCCCCAAAGTGACAGAAATCGGGACAACGGGAGGGATGGCGGTGATGTGAGGGACACATGTTTTCACGGAGTGTTAATGCTTTGCTCCGGTGCTCTATTAAAAGGAGTACCTTAATATCCAATGAGTTTCCCTTGAGGCCCAGCTGCCACCGGCTGGTAGGACAAAAGATGTTGTGCAAGTTTCTCATTGCGAGCACGTACGACTATTATTGGAAAACATGCCTACATGATTAGTGATCTTGATATTACTGTCTTAATGCTATTTCAATCCTATCAATTGCCCAGATCGTAATTTGTTCACCCAACACTTGTTATTGGAGAGTTGCCACTAGTGTAGATAGCTGGGAACCCCGGTCCATCTTTCATCATCATATACTCGTTCTACATGTCATTGGAAGTAGTATCAACTATCTTACGGTGCCATTGCTCTCGTGTTACTATTACTGCTACTACGTATTCATTGTTACTACTGCTCTCATATCACTGCTACTTTCACATCACCCTCGTTGCTAGTGCTTTTCCGAGTGCAGCTGAATTGACAACTCAGTTGTTAAGGCTTATAAGTATTCTTTACCTCCCCTTGTGTCGAATCAATAAATTGGGTTTTACTACCCGCGAAGACTGCTGCGATCCCCTATACTTGTGGGTTATCAAGACTATTTTCTGGCGCCGTTGCCGGGGAGGCATAGCTCTACTCATAAGTTCACCTGGGGAGTACACTCTACCTTTCTCTCTATTTTATTTTGTTTTGCTTTGCTTAGTTTACTTTTGTCTAGTTTATTTGTGCTTAGTTTATTTCTGTCTAGTATTATTTTGCTTAGTTTACTTTTGCTTAGTTTCTTTTTGTCTTGTTTTATTTTCCTCATATACCCAAAAATCCATAAAAATTTGAAAAATCGAAAAATTAAAAACTACTATTATGGGAGAACCAACAACCTACTTGGAGCTTATAGAATGTTATAATAATTATAGAGAATCAAGAACTGGTAAAATAATGAGTGCTATGATAGAAAAATTGAATACAATTGCTAAAATCTTGCTTAAACGCCATGATATAAACTGTTGCTCTCAACGGGATACTAAACATCTTAAATTTCAATGTGGCTCTAGTGA
>NC_061510.1:74445951-74500112 GCF_022539505.1 Lolium rigidum
AAAACTTTACTTTTTATGCTCTCTATATGTTTTCAAAACCAAAGCTCTAGCACAAATATAGCAATCGATGCTTTCCTCTTTGAAGGACCATTCTTTTACTTTTATTGTTGAGTCAGTTCACCTATTTCTCTCCACCTCAAGAAGCAAACATTTGTGTGAACTGTGCATTGATTCTTACATACTTGCTTATTGCATTTGTTATATTGCTCTGCATTGACAACTATCTATGAGATATACATGTTACAAGTTGAAAGCAACCGCTGAAACTTAATCTTCCATTGTATTGCTTCAATACCTTTACTAAGAATTTATTGCTTTATGAGTAACTCTTATGCAAGACTTGTTGATGCTTGTCTCGAAAGTACTATTCATGAAAAGTCTTTGCTATATGATTCAATTGTTTACTCATTGCATTTACATTGTTTCGAATCGCTGCATTCATCTCATATGCTTTACAATGGTATGATTAAGATTATGTTGGTAGCATGTTACCTCAGAAATTATCTTTTATCGTTTACCTACTCGAGGACGAGTAGGAACTAAGCTTGGGGATGCTGATACGTCTCCAACGTATCTATAATTTCCGATGTTCCATGCTTGTTTTATAACAATACCAACATGTTTTGTTCACAATTTATATCATTTTTATGCGTTTTCCGGAACTAACCTATTGACGAGATGCCGAAAGGACGAGTGCTTGTTTTACTGCTGTTTTTGGTTTCGAAATCCTAGTAAGGAAATATTTTCGGAATCGGACGAAATCAACGCCGAAAGTCTTAGAAATACGCGAAGCTTCCGGAGCACCGAAGAAAGGACAGAGGGGGTGCCGGGGGGCCCCACACCTGTGGGCGGCGCGGCCCAGGGGGGCGCGCCCCCTATGGTCTGGGCAGTCCGGGCCCCCTCCGAGCTCCGACTCTTCGCCTATTTAAGTCGTCGTGACCTAAAACCTCGACACCAATTGACGAAACTCCGGAAAAGTTCCTGTGGCGCCGCCGCCATCGCGAAACTCCAATTCGGGGGACAGAAGTCTCCGTTCCGGCACCTCGCCGGACGGGGAATTGCCCCGGAGCCATCTCCACCTCCGTCTTCACCGCCATCTTCACCGCCATCGCTGCCCCCATGATGAGGAGGGAGTAATTCACCCCTGAGGCTGAGGGCTTCGCTGTAGCTATGTGGTTCATCTCTCTCCCATGTACCTCAATACAATAATCTCATGAGCTGCTTTACATGATTGAGATTCATATGAGTTTGTATCACTACTATCTATGTGCTACTCTAGTGATGTGTTATTAAAGTAGTTTTATTCCTCCTGCATGTGTGCAAAGGTGACAGTGCGTGCACCGTGTTAGTACTTGGTTTATGCTATGATCATGATCTCTTGTAGATTATGGAGTTAACTATTGCTATGATAATATTGATGTGATCTATTCCTCCTACATATGCATGAAGGTGACAGTGTGCATGCTATGCTAGTACTTGGTTTAGTCTCGTTGATCTATCTTACACTAAAGGTTACTAAAATATGAGCATTATTGTGGAGCTTGTTAACTCCGGCATTGAGGGTTCGTGTAATCCTACGCAATGTGTTCATCATCCAACAAAAGTGTAGAGTATGCATTTATACTGTTGCTGTTATGTGATCAATGTTGAGAGTGTCCACTAGTGAAAGTGTAATCCCTAGGCCTTGTTCCTAAATACTGCTGAGTTACTACTGCTTGTTTACTACTATTGCGTTACTACTGCTGAGTTACTACTGCTTGTTTCTTGTTTTATGCGTTACTACTGCTTGCAATACCACCACCATCAACTACACGCCAAACACTTTTACGGCACCGTTGCTACTGCTCATACTTATTCATACCACCTGTATTTCACTATCTCTTCGCCGAACTAGTGCACCTATTAGGTGTGTTGGGGACACAAGAGACTTCTTGCTTTGTGGTTGCGGGGTTGCATGAGAGGGATATCTTTGACCTCTTCCTCCCTGAGTTCGATAAACCTTGGGTATCCACTTAAGGGAAACTTGCTGCTGTTCTACAAACCTCTGCTCTTGGAGGCTCAACACTGTCTACAAGAATAGAAGCTCCCGTAGACATCAGTAACTCAGAAAAATATGCCAATTTACGTGCGTGTTTCTCAGATATGTACGCAACTTTCATTAGTTTTGAGTTTTCTGATTTGAGCAACGGAAGTATTTATTTAAAATTCGTCTTTACTGGCTGTTCTGTTTTGGCAGATTCTATCTATGTTTTTTTTTGCATTGTCTCTTGTGGACTTTAAGCAAGGCTTTCTAGACGTGGAGAGCTGTAGCTAATGTTTTATTGAGTTCTTGCAATGTGCCACTACAGGACCAAGGTGGATTCAAATTTTTTGAGTACTAACCCCTCTAATGAAGTTTATGAGAAGTTTGGTGTGAAGGAAGTTTTCAAGGGTCAAGAGAGGAGGATGATATATGATCAAGAAGAGTGAAAAGTCTAAGCTTGGGGATGCCCCCGTGGTTCATCCCTGCATATTTCAAGGAGACTCAAGCGTCTAAGCTTGGGGATGCCCAAGGCATCCCCTTCTTCATCAACTTATCAGGTTTCTTCTATTGAAACTATATTTTTATTCGGTCACATCATATGTGCTTTACTTGGAGCGTCTATGTGTTTATTTTCGTTTTGTTTATGTTTGAATAAATTCGGATCCTATCAATCCTTGTTTGGGAGAGAGACACGCTCCGCTTTTTCATATGAACACTCGTGTTCTTCGTTTTACTTTTAATGTTCAATGAATAAAAGTTGGAAGCTATTGCACTTATTTATATTTGGTTGGAAACAGAAAATGCCTCATCATGTCTTGGATAATTTGACACTTGGCAATTGTTTTGAGCTCTCAAGTAGATCATGATTAAGTTTTTTCATGTAGTCTAAGCCTATTAGTGGAGAACTACTTGTAAAGCTTGTTGAAATTGGTTTGCATAATTGATCTCTCTTAAGGTCTAGATATTTTTCGGTAAAAGTGTTTGAGCAACAAGGAAGACAGTGTAGAGTATTATAATGCTTGCAATATGTTCTTATGTAAGTTTTGTTGTACCAGTTCATACTTGTGTTTGCTTCAAATAACCTTGCTAGCCCAAAGCCTTGTACCGAGAGGGAATGCTTCTCGTGCATCCAAAACCTTGAGCCAAAACCTATGCCATTTGTGTCCACCATACCTACCTACTATGTGGTATTTCCTGCCATTCCAAAGTAAATTGCTTGAGTGCTACCTTTAAACAATTCAAAATGCTTCTCAATTTGTGTCAATGTTTTATAGCTCATGAGGAAGTATGTGGTGTTTATCTTTCAATCTTGTTGGGCAACTTTCACCAATGGACTAGTGGCTTCATCCGCTTATCCAATAATTTTGCAAAAAGAGCCGGCAATGGGATTCCCGAGTCCCAAATTAATTAACCAAAATAGACACTCCTCCATGGTATGTGATTGTTGGACGGCACCCGAAGGATTCGGTTAGCCATGGCTTGTGTAAGCAAAGGTGGGGAGGAGTGTCATCATAATAAAACTAAAATAAAAGGGCACTCCTTCATGGTATGAGATTGTTGGCGGGCACCCGAGGATTCGGTTAGCCATGGTTTGTGAAAGAAAGGTTGGAAGGAGTGCCACCCAAAAATAAAAATAATTCATGAGAGCCGCTCTTTGAAGGTTTGTCTGGCAAGGGGGTTAGAGTGCCCACTACCATTCGTTGACAACAACACACACCTCTCAAAACTTTACTTTTATGCTCTCTTTATGTTTTCAAAACCAAAGCTCTAGCACAAATATAGCAATCGATGCTTTCCTCTTTGAAGGGCCTTTCTTTTACTTTTATGTTGAGTCAGTTTACCTACTTCCTTCCATCTTAGAAGCAAACACTTGTGTCAACTGTGCATTGATTCTTACGTACTTGCTTATTTGCATCCATCATATTACTTTGTGTTGACAATTATCCATGAGATATGCATGTTACAAGTTGAAAGCAACCGCTGAAACTTATATCTTCCTTTGTATTGCTTCGATGCCTTTACTTTGAACTTATTGCTTTATGAGTTAACTCTTGTGCAAGACTTTTGATACTTGTCTTGAAAGTACTCTTAATGAAAAGTTTTGCTATATGTTATCTATTTGTTAGCAACTATAGATCATTGCCTTGAGTCACTTCATTCATTTCATATGCTTTGTAATAGTATGATCAAGGTTATGTAAGTAGCATGTCACTACGAAATTATTCTTTTTATCGTTTACCTGCTCGGGACGAGCAAGAACTAAGCTTGGGGATGCTGATACGTCTCCAACGTATCCATAATTTCTGTCGTTCCATGCTTGTTTTATGACAATACTTACATGTTTTGCTTGCACTTTATAATGTTTTTATGCGTTTTCCGGAACTAACCTATTAACAAGATGCCACGGTGCCGGTCCCTGTTTTCTGCTGTTTTTGGTTCAGAAAGGCTGTTCGGGCAATATTCTCGGAATTGGACGAAATCAACGCCAAACCTCCTATTTTTCCCGGAAGGCTCCAGAACACCGAAGAAGAGTCGGAGAGGGGCCAGAGGGCCACCACACCATAAGGCGGCGCGGCCTGGCCTGGGCCCGCGCCGGCCTATGGTGGGGAGCCCCAGTGCCCCCTCGCGCCGCCTCTTCGCCTATAAAATCCCTTTCGACCTAAAAACGCGAGTACCACTTGACGAAACTCCGGAAAGACTCCGGGGCGCCGCCGCCATCGCGAAACTCCAATTCGGGGGACAGAAGTCTCTCGTTCCGGCACCCTGCCGGGACGGGGAAGTGCCCCGGAAGCCATCTCCATCAACGCCATCGCCTCCATCATGCTCCGTGAGTAGTTCCCCCATGGACTACGGGTTCTAGCTGTAGCTAGTTGGTATTCTCTCCCCCATGTACTTCAATACAATGATCTCATGAGCTGCCTTACATGATTGAGATTCATCTGATGTAATCGGTGTTGTGTTTGTCGGGATCCGATGGATTGTTACGTTATGATTGTCTATCTATAAAGTTTGTGAAGTTATTGTTGCTGCAATCTTATTGTGTTTAATGCTTGTCACTAGGGCCCGAGTGGCATGATCTTAGATTTAAGCTCTATACTTATTGCTTAGATTGTATCTACAAGTTGTATGCACATGTCGCTGTCCGGAACCAAAGGCCCCGAAGTGACAGAAATCGGGACAACCGGAGGGGATGGCGGTGATGTGAGGGACACATGTTTTCACGGAGTGTTAATGCTTTGCTCCGGTGCTCTATTAAAAGGAGTACCTTAATATCCAGTAGTTTCCCTTGAGGCCCGGCTGCCACCGGCTGGTAGGACAAAAGATGTTGTGCAAGTTTCTCATTGCGAGCACGTACGACTATTATTGGAAAACATGCCTACTTGATTAATGATCTTGATATTCTGTCTTAATGCTATTTCAATCCTATCAATTGCCCGACTGTAATTTGTTCACCCAACACTTGTTATTGGAGAGTTGCCACTAGTGTAGATAGCTGGGAACCCCGGTCCATCTTTCATCATCATATACTCGTTCTACATGTCATTGGAAGTAGTATCAACTATCTTCTGGTGCCATTGCTCCTGTGTTACTATTACTGCTGCTGTGTTACTCTTACTACTGCTCTCATATCACTGCTACTTTCACATCACCCCTGTTGCTAGTGCTTTTCCAGGTGCAGCTGAATTGACAACTCAGTTGTTAAGGCTTATAAGTATTCTTTACCTCCCCTTGTGTCGAATCAATAAATTGGGTTTTACTACCCGCGAAGACTGCTGCGATCCCCTATACTTGTGGGTTATCATTCTACACCCCTGACCCCGCGGCTGACGAGAGCGCAGCGGCAGCAACGTGGCAGGAGGAGGCGCTGGCGGACACCATTGCGGCGTTCGATGCCTCCACGGCAGAAGAGGCGCGACGGCGCCGAACGGAGGAGATTGGCCAGCGGTGGGCTGATTAGCGCCGGCGTCAGCGCGAGGAGCGGGAGGCGCAGTGCCGTGAACGGCAGGAGGCGATCGAGCGCCGGTGGCGGGAGTCGATGGAGTGCTCGCAGCAGCTGGTGGGGGAGGAGCGTCAGCAGCAGGAGGCGGCACTGGCGGTAACGGAGGCGGCCTGGGGAGGCGGGCGGAGGCCGACGCGTTGGCGGCGGCGCTGATGGAGGCGCCAACTGATGAGGAGGAGGTGCCAATGGAGGCCGAGGAGGCCGAGGCGGAGGAGGAGGAGACGGAGAAGGAGGACGACGACGATGACGAGTTCGAGTGGTCCGACGACGACGGGCCGCACCCGGACGAGACGGCCGATCAACAATGCGTGCTCGCCGAGTCCTTCGAGTCGGAGAAGAAGCTCCAGGACGCCGCCCGTGCCCGCGAAGAGGCGCATATTCACCGCGCCATCGAGCTCTCGCTCCAGGCGGCGCAGCAGGGAAGGGCAGGCGACGATGCGCTGCTGGAGCAGCGGCGTCTGGCTACCGCCCTACGCATGGAGAGGCGGCGCGCACAGCAGGAGCTGCGGCGGAGGGGAGGCGACAGAGCAGTGCCGTCGAACGCACCGCCGGGCGGTCAGTAGGCTAAGGTTTAGATGAAATGTAGCCGTTTCATTCAAACTTTGTAATACATAATCAAATTTGAATGAAAACCTTTATTTTCGTGCACTAATATTTATTTAGGGATTTTGTTTGGGGGACGCGACTGGAGAGCGACGTCCCCCAAACACGGCACGAACAAAACACATCCTCCAAACGCTCAATCCATGGTTTGGGGGACGCGACTGGATATGCTCTTAGTCAGCTACACTGTTGTCAATTTATTCTGTCTCAAAATAATATAGTAGTTCATTGAAAACGGTTTTCCATTTAACCCTTTGCACCGAGCGATCTTCATATTTCTGAAACATATTTGTTACCGCACATCTATTATATATTTCGCACAAAAAAAATCAGCCGGGCAAACATCGGTAATTTCATTCTTAACACTGCAGAAATGTGATCTTTGGACATTGTTTTATAACAGTATGTCCCTACGACTTTCTATAAGATCCGCGATAAGAAAATGTTCTGCATTTCTTCCGTTGGGCCATGATCAACCGTCTTCGGAGTCGCAAGAGGCTGGAGTAGCAGTTTCGTGTTTTTCAAACCATCTTTGTCATACTTTCTATCAGCATCCGGAACTCCCGTTTTATTTGCAAGATAGAAGAAGTACAAACTATAGTTAAACCACAATAAAGATAATAAAAAGTTCAAATGTGAAAAAGAAGAATAAACATACTTTTTTTTAGGGAAAGCCAACAAGGCTACTTTCATTACAGAAGAATAAACATACATTACGGATAGAACCTACAAAGATGGAGAGGCTGGATGTAGGGAACCACAACGAGCTCGGAAGGCTCTTACTAAGAAATCCCCCTAAAGAAGAAAATATCAAACATTAGGACTTTCAACTTGGCACACCTGACACGTAAAAAACAATGGACACAAAACAAGGATCAACAAACGTACAATTTCATGGCATATTAACTTTGAGAAGTTGTATATTGTTCGCACACGAACACGTCACACCCTTGACGCCGAGCGCGATGCGCGGGCAGCACGCGCAGAGGGAGCCTCGTCGGAAGCGCGGTACGCAAGACAGTCCGACGGCCGCTTTTGTAGACCCGAAACCCCGCTCGCTCGGGAGGGACCTCGTAAGGGCGCGCGGCGTCTATGGGCTGCCCTAGGTCGGCCTGACCGCCCCTAGAGCCTCGTGGATTCGCAACCTCCAATCCTGAAGAACAACGAAGAACAAGAAGAAAGATACAAGGGAGAGGGATAAAAGTAGATGAACACGAAAAAATAGTAGATTGATTTGTTCGATTGGTGTTGTTTCAATCGGCATGCATCTCTCATGTATATAAAGGGCGGCTGGACTTTCCTTGCAAAATGGAGGGTTGGATTCACGTCCAAAACCTAATTTGGGTCCAATTCGGATGGTTTAGCTCGAACTTTTCAAAACTGTTCAGTTTAAAACTTTTTTGTATTTTGCGGCTCTTTTTGAGGCAGTAAACGACCCCCGATTGAAGTCACGAAAAAATCAAAGTTGTTCCACTCGAAGAAACAAAGAACTTTTATGTTGATCAGTTTTGTATCCGTGTTCATCTTGACCGCTCAATCGAGGTCGCAAGAAAAGGATCAATCCTGATGTTTTCGTTTGTGCTCCAACTTGGCTCGCGCCTTACCTTAGTGGTCTCTATGGTTCGGCGCCCCATCTCCGGTAATTCGGGTTTCAGAATTATTTTAGCTCCAAAAGTTGCATACTAACTTGGATCGGGATGACTCAAAAACCAAAGTTGATTGTTTCGTCGAGACGTACAACTTTCGTTTCTACCACTCCTTCATTTGAGGTCATCTTAAGGGAGCTATAGTGGAAGTCTTCATATATCAATCCTCGAGATCACCTCTGACTGCTAGCATAATCGGCTATCAAGCCGGATCATGGCATAACTTGATATGGTCGACATGGTGTCTCCTCAATGAGCAATAAAAACTCGCCGAGTGAATCTTTTCAATTGTGTCTTATCATTTTCATCTGTCATGGTGGAATTATGCTCTTGATTAGCCATCGGCCCAAAACGAGTGTCAACACATGCTCCCTGTTTTCTGGCAGAGCTTGCGTGCCAGAAATAACTTGCTCCATCTTTAGCTAAGGACGATGTCAACACTCCATCGGCCATTGGTTCAAAGGGTGATAATTTTGTATCGGCCATTTATGTTAATGCTGACTGCCATTTTGGTAGAACATCTTCAAATAATTGCCTTTGAGAACAACCACTTTATCTAGACGATTGATGGATATCACAAATACCTTCATGTATATCTTTCATAGCAACCATCGACGAACATTAAGGTTCACTCTTTTCATAAGATTTCACATGTAACTATATTTTTTATTTGTGGCCAAAGCAGTGAGATCCAATCCAGCCTTATCTATGTTGGCGAAAAAAAGCGTCGGCTCTTGTAGAATATGACATACACCATGAAAAACACGGAAGCCAGATGTTCATTGAGCCAACTCATTTGCTCTTCAGTTTTCATGTCTAGATATATGAGCAAAAAGCAATTCAAGATAAGAATAACTAGACATTTATCAAGATAAACAACAATTGATTCGTCGAAACATTGGCAAACATTGGATTTTTGTTATACTACTACCAACGGATCACTAGAAGCCTCAATATGTGTAGCACCTATAGCAAAAAAATATTTATAGCACGAATATCAAAGCTTCATATTCGGCCTAAGATAATCTAAGCAGCATGAGGCTTCGGAAACAGAACCATTAGAAGATAAATAAACAATACCAAAGAATTGGCTATTGCTTTCAAAAACTGAAGCATCAACATACAATCTCCATGGTAATAGAGAGACAAGATCGACAACCATACTATGCTCATAATCAGTGCCCAACAATGAAATTTAGAACAATTTGGCCTTTCATAGATTTAGATATACATAAGCCAAATTATTAAAGCATAAGCATAAGCATAATATTCAATGAACTCATACCTTGTCTCGGGTTTCAGTAGGACAAGGAACGATGTTAACACGCCACATCGTTCATGATTAGATAATTCTCTCATGGCGATAGGAGAAGTATCAGCCATATATGTTGTTTGCCTCAAGAGGCCTGTATAATTCATCCGCTAAAGTATGTATAGCCGAAATAAATAAAACAAGAATTCTGATTATGAACTTCAAATATTTCGGCCACTCAGATTAGCAACATAATTGGAACTAATCAAATGAATAACGATTTGGTAATACCCTTTGATGATTGAAAGAATTATGATGTACCCATGGTTCAAAATAAGACCATGGGGGTAACTGGTCATACTTGGATATATGCTATATGGCATATGTATAACAAATAAATTACTTCTCCTCATTGGTCTTTCAAAGTTTCTTACGAAAATATTGCTAATAGATGCATAACCAATATGGTTTTAACCAAATCAAAAAATAAGTAAATTATTTGCTGGATATAACTCTTTGAAGACGTTGGGAGAGTATGATAGTCGCATGACCCGAACAATATATTTACCCACTTTGGATTATTCTCCAGCATCTTGTCTTCTTGCTGTTCTGAATTTTGTACCTCTTGACTTTGATGCTCTTCATCAACCGAACATTGTTCGGATATATTTTGCTGCTCTTTATGATCATTGGTTTGTTTGGAAAAAAATTCATAGGGCGACATGTAAGCTCCCTTACATTCAGAAAAGTCAAGCACAGTTGTTTTGCATTCACCATGTTCTTTCTCAACGAAGCTTGCATCTTTTGATTCAATAGATTCAACACATGTGATTTTTAATTCGGCTTCTTCAGTAACCGAATTAACCATACAAGCTGAGTCATTCTTATTTTCTTCATGGATTGTATCGCTTTGTAAAGTTGCATCTTTTTTCCTCGATATTGCAGAGGGTTCAGCTTGATTGCTGCGTGGAGGAGGGGACATTATTTTTTCAACTTGAGTAATATTGTCTTGATGACCTTTTTTGAGGCTTGCAAGAAACTCATACAGATCTTCCTCTTCATAGTTCTCTTTGAGTTTCCTTTTACGCTCCTCAAATTCCTCCTTGCGCCTCTTTTTTAGTACTTCATAGGCTTGGCGATATTCTGCTGGCAATTCCTCAAAAGTCAGCGTGGTGAAGTCGCTGACACTATTCCGTGCGAGCATTGGCTTGACTTTGTTTGTACGAGCCATAGATTTTGCTTTTGCCTCGGCCCAACTTGGATAGGATTGCCCCCAATACTTTTAGATTTATTCGGCATCGAGATGTGGGTGCTACCGAATTTTTGTAATTGTGTAGGGGAGGTACCATATGATACAGTACTTGATGAAGGCACATGATCTTCTAGTGAATTTCCACTTATTCGGCAATAACCATTGAGAAGGTGCGGAACCGAATTATGGGTATCTCCAGTTGCATATGGTGCTGAAAAGTTACTAACATAAGGTGTAGCATATCATGATTCAGGGTAATTGGCCAAATAGCTAGTACTAGCATGTCCAATTTCCCTATCCATCGGCATGTATAAAGGTGAAACCACAATTGTGAACTATTATTTACCGATGAATAAAACAGAATAAAACAATGAAACACTATCTTGCATATTACTGAAATTTCCAACATTGAGTGTTTCGTATTGATTAACTGAACTCATCATGTTGTTCATCGGCATATAAACTTCTGGGGATGCTAATGCATGAGAACTCAAATTTACATGTTGCAAGTCACTAAAAGTATGGAGATTATTTTTCATCGGCTTTTGTACATAGTAAGAACTAGGGCTAGTCGATACAGTATATATAACATGATCTAGCAACATCAATATAAAAGCTATTTGCATCTACATAAGGAGATTGAGTATTCATGATACCATTTTAGATTGCAGCCACTTGACGATGCTCTGTTCGTAGTAAGAACGGGCCGGAGACCATTCGGAGCTTCGTCCCCAGCTGAGTTGCCAAAAAGTGTGTTCGCACACGAACATGTCACCGTGTACCCTCGACGCCGAGGGAGACTCGCCGGAATCGCGGTACGCAAGACAGTTCGGCGGGCGCTTTTGTAGACCCGAAATCCCACTCGCCCGGGAGGAACGTCTTAAGGGCGCGCTGCGGCTATGTGCTGCCCTAAGTCATCCTGACTGCCCCTAGAGCCTTGTGGATGCGCAACCCCCAATCCTGAAGAACAACAAAGAACGAGAAGAAAGATACAAGGAAGAGGGATAAAAGTAGATGAACACGGAAAAGTAGTAGATTGATTTGTTCGATTGGTGTTCTTTCAATCGGTCTGCACCCCTCACGTATATAAAGGGCGGCTGAACTTTCCGTGCAAGATGGAGGGTTGGATTCACGTCCAAAACCCTAGTTTGGGTCCAATTCAGATGGTTTAGCCCGAACTTTCCAAAATTGTTTGGTTTAAAACTTATCTGTACCTTGCGGGGTCTTTTTGAGTCAGTAAACGACCTCCGATTGAAGTCACGTGAAAATCAAAGTTGTTCATTTCGGAAAAAAGAAAAACTTTCATGTTGACCATTTTTCCATCCGAGTTCATCTTCACAGCTTAATTGAGGTCACAATAAAAAGGATCAATCCTGATACTTTCGCCTATGCTCCAACTTGGCTCGCACCTTACCTTAGAGGTCTCTATGGTTAGGCGCCCATATTCGTTAATTCGGGTTTCATAAGTATTTTAGCTCCAAAAGTGGCATACTGACTCGGATCATGATGAATCAAAAATCAAAGTTGCTTTTTTCGTCGGGACGCAAAACTTTTGTTTCTATCACTTCTTTACTTGAGGCCATCTTAAGGGAGCTCTAATGGAAGACTTCATATATCGATCCTCGAGAACACCTCTGACCGCTAGCATAATCAGCTATCAAGCCAGATCATGGCACAACTTGAAATGGTGGACATGGTGTCTCCTCACTGAGCAATAAAAACTCACAGAGTGAATCTTTCCAATTATATTTTATCAATTTTCATCTGTCATGGAATTATGTTCTTGATTAGCCATCGGTCCAAAACGAGTGTCAACAGTGGCCTCTTTTTGGACAGTGTCACAATAATCTTTCTCTGTTTGGTACAAAAGTAATACGACATTACATGAGTTGCTAATAAGTAGGTACCTAATAACATGGTAATTATAAAAGCAATACACTAACGGTTATGACACTCAACCTGGAACCATAATAATCTTTCTGATGGTTGGATGCTTTTGTTATTATAAAAGCAATACACTAACGGGATGGTTGAAAATAGAGGACTAAACATTTTTCATCTTATTGGACATTCAGGCATATCACATGGATTATTATGGTTCTAAATAAAAATAGAGCACAATACATGAACATAGCACACAACTTAAGGTAGAAACACTAGTTCATCGGCATGGTGACCAGTAACAATAATTTATACGTTAGAATTGGTAGGAGGTCAGGATCTTCATCCTATGGTGTGGCCGGCCTCATCTTCTCTTACGTGTTATGACACTCAACCTGTGCATCCATCTGGCTTCGGATTCTCATCCACGTCGTCTTCAGCCTTGCCTCCGGCCTCCTCCTAAGTGCACCCAGATCAACCCATTGGTAGGAGTATACCCGATGCGGACCCCCAGATGGCCTCATCTTCTGCTTTGCGTTGTTGCCCGCCTCGCCTCCCATACCACGTTCTCCATGCCACGACTAGATCCTCCCAATCGATGGAGGAGTCTCGATGCGGATGTCCCATTGATGGCCTCATCTTCAGCTATGCATCCTCGCTAACCTCATCGTCTCCCAAGAGTGCCACGGGACTAGGCGTGAAATCTTTCCACGTTCATATGTTGCATGTAAGCTTATACCTAACCCCACTTGTAAGCTTTAAGTGGGTTCTACAGTCTGACCTAGTCCACGGTCAGTCGAAGGATGTGGATTAACGAAAACACATCATTTGGTTATTCTGAGGCTAGTTTCGAAGGAGGTGGGCAAAAGCGAGGAAAGTTAGCACCCATGAGGAAAACTGAGCAATAGAAGCCTTAGCGTGGGACATGAAGATAAAATTCAAACATTTTAATTATTCTAGTCTATGATACATGTAAGGTGTATCCATGAACTTTGTAGTTTATTATGTGACATTCCAATATAACTGCGTCATAATTAGAGTTTCCACCATGTGTTTTAATATTTTATGGGATTTCCCACAAAATTCAATTTATTTGGGTTATAACACTAAAGTGAAGGATTCATGTAAACGGACCTAGGATTTTTTCAACATCATTTTCCGGGAAATACAAGACTTGGTGACGAATAAACTCACTAGAATACCGAGTAGCCGTCGTGTGAAGCCCACAATGCCAACACAAACCTAGGCCACGCCATGGTTCAGACTGGTGCCTCGGTTGTTATGATGGACTTGATTTCAATCCCCATGTCTTCGTGTGGACCTAAAAAACTATGTAATTCCTAGTATTCGCGAATTCCCAAGGAGGTTGCCGAGAACATAGAAACAAAAAAAAGATAGAAGCACCGAAGATTGGAGAGGGAAATGCTGCCGGAGTCGTCCTTGGTTGCTACTTCGACTCCTAGAACACCGTCTCCATCTCCTACATGATGAAGATGTAGTATTTGTTAGATGTATATATCTGTCTATTGTAGTTTCCCCATAGGTTAGGGGGCTTTCTGCATATGTGCACCTGTACATGTACTATATATTGTGGCCTTTGGCCCCCTGGTAATACAACAAGCATATTGCCTTAACATGGTATCAGAGCTAAAATTGATCCTCTAGTTCTCCCGGCCGACGTTGCTTGTTCATCTCCTTCCGTCGCCCGTCCGTCCGCTCCAATCTCTTCCTCTCATCTTCGATCTGGGAGACCCGATCCCCGACCTGCACCTGCTCGATCTGGGAGATCCCGATCGCCAGGCTCCCCGACGCCTGCTCCCGGCCCGATCCCGACGCCCGTCGCTCGCCCTGCCTGCTCTCCGTCCCCGCCCGCGTGCTCGCCGGTCTTCTTCCTGGCCGTGACCGCCCCGCCGCAGTTCTCCGTCGCCGGCCTCCTTCCTGGCCGTGCTCGCCCTGCCGCCCTGCTCCCGCGCGTGGCTCTGTTTCCGCGCGTGGCTCTGCTCGCCGATTCGATCTCCCTCGCTCCGTTCTCCGATCGGCCCGCACCATGCTGCGATTTCCTTGCGCGTGCGTGCAGTTGACTTCCAGCTGAAGTAGTAAAAAAAAAGAGTAAAAAAAAATTGTCGTTGGCTGTTGTTATCCGATGTCTTCTTCCGTTGATCCCGCCTTATCTTTGGGCCTCCCTTCGATACTTGGTATTTGTCCGTTGCCTTCATGTATGACGGCTAGCCATTCTTCGTCGCCGTTTGCGGCCTCTTCACGCGGCTCTGCCCGCGCTTCACCGACTCCGTCTACGTCGGCTCGCCGCTCTACATCGACTCCGTCTACGTCGGCTCGCCGCTCTACATCGACTTTTGCGGCCTCTTCATGCGGCTCTGCCCGCGCTTCGCCGACTTCGTCTACGTCGGCCCGCTGCTCTACATCGACTTTTGCGACCTCTTTCCGCGGTTATGGCCGCGCTTCGTCGACTCCGTCTACGTCGGCCTGCCGCTCTACACCGACTTTCGTGGCCTCTTCGTGTGGTTATGACCGCGCTTTGCCGACTCTGTCTTCATCGGCGTGTTGCTCTCCGTCGCCCCCTTTGGTGGCCTCTGTGTGTGTGGGTGATAGCTCCTCGTCGGCACCTGATTGTACGTCGACCTCTCCAGTCGCGCCCCTCTCTGCGCATGAGATAGCGCAGCTTCACTGCCTGCTTGACCGCTCAGTCTGTTGAGTGTGTTTTTCTCGGATACAGTGATGAGCATAAAGGCTATCGCTGTTGGGACCCCGTTGGTCGTCGGATGCGCATCTCTCGTGACGTCACGTTTGATGAGACGCGTCCCTTCTATCCTCGCCCCACCTCGGGTACTTACCCGGTGGATGATATCTGTCTATTGTAGTTTCCCCATATGTTAGGGGGCTTTCTGCATATGTGCACCTGTACATGTACTATATATTGTGGCCTTTGGCCCCCCTGGTAATACAACAAGCATATTGCCTTAACAGTATTCCACCTCGGACTACGGATTCTTGGCAGTAGCTTGATCTCTATCTCTCTCTGTATTTACTATCAGTGTTTCAGAACCATATGATCTTCCCTACATTAATATGGCCATCTATTTAATTCCCCTAAATTGGACCTTTTGATTATGCGATGAGTTATGAGATTGCAATTTTCAGTATGTTATTATGCATATTATTAACCCGTTCATGTGTATATGTATTGATCAACTAGTATGCTAGGATGCGAGAGGGAAATATGTGTGCTAGATGGAGTAAACTACTAGTAGCAACTGGATAGTGATAAAAAAATCTAGTAACTACTATGTTTTTTTACCTTTCCATTGTTTACCCCAGTAGGGATAAATGAATACATGTGTTCTAATTTATAGTGACAACAAAGGTGATATTGTTTGTTAGGGGTATCATATTTATTATTCAACATCATGTCAAAGTCCTAAAGCAATATTTTCTGACTCATGAAAGTTCAGCCACTTAATTCTTAGTATTTATATTTTTTCTCTTACTAGGGGAGTATTTGGGAGATGTGTTGCGTCATCTCTGTTTATTGGGTCGTAATGACCATATGAATGCGAATAAAACACTACATAGAAGTTGCAAAAAGTTGTATTTGTGCAACACGTTTATGATAGGGTAATCAAGTGAATCCATGAACCTGGTCTATTTTTATGCAAAAGAAACACATTTTACTTTACTTTACTTTACTTTGCACACACTTTTATTTTCTATAATTACTTATTCTGAAAATACAAAAATATCTATTTGCTTTCATTTATAATTTGCATCCTAGACCCACGGCAACAACACTTTTCTGGCAACATTTCATTTACATTTACTATTTTATTTACTTTATTTTGTTTTCATCTCGCTTGCACGTATGTTGTGTGCTTGATAACCACAACCACTACGGTAGAATTAGGGACACAATACATCATCTTTGTTTTGAAGGTTGTTAGAATAAGAGGAAGAGAGAAATGTACTATTTCCCCGAGAGTTCAATATTAACCCTAAGTCACCCTTGCGGGAAAAAGTCCGCTTGGTACAATACTTTGCGCTTGCAGTTCTATTGAGTTGGTGAATACATAATTTGTTTCCCTCAATATGGCCTATCCATATCCCAACAAAAGTAAAGAATTCATGCATGCTCATCCCCGAGAGGTGCCCATTGCCATCACAACACTACCAAAAGAGCAAGGAAAGCACAATAGTGAGGAGCAACACCAGGACGTCACCAAGGAGATAAAAGCACCATTTTAACACCATGGCATCATCAAATCCACACTAGTGAGCATGAGGCCACATGATAGATTTAGCCGTGGTGTCGTGCTCATGCACATACCTGTACAACGTGATCATGGAATTGGTGGAGGAGAGTGAGACGGAGACGCTCCAGCGAACGATGACACAAGGAGCGACCAAACTCGTCCCGAAGGCACCAATTATGGTAGTCGAGGAAAGGGTATTGAGAGAGGAGTTCCGGAATTAGAGGGAAGAGGGACAGTGTGGGTGGAGCAGGGTTAGGGTAATAGAGCAAGCAATTTGGGCTCGGGTTGGACCAAATGGTCCCTGCCCCAATTGAGATAATAGGATCGCTTAACCCTTAATTTTTCTTAAAATTTTAAATAATCAACCCTATAGTTTTAGTTACTCTAAATATTCCTTTAAATAGTTAAAATATAATTAAAGTATTACTTTAATTTCTATAAAATAGGAATGTTAATCAAAATTTAATTATGATAAACACTTAAATTGTGAAAATAAAAACTTATCCATGATTCAATGAAAATAAATCATTATTTGATTAAATAGATATTAATTAAAAATTTAAATTTATATATGTATTTTATGTAATATTATTTGATTATATAAGATCTTTATTTATTATTAAGAAAACCGAGTCTAGTCGATTGAAATAAATAAAAATATAAAATTAATAGTCGGCGTAATTCTTTAAATTCTACTACTGACATTGGTGACTAATTTGGAAATAAACCATAGGCATGTCATTATTTATGCATAATAGCATATTGTCAACTCTTCGAACATTTTTTTACTTCTAGATCGATGATGCAAGTTTTAGAACCCGAAGTTCTATTGCTAGCCAAACCCTTGAACTGCACTATCCTGTAGTTACCAGACAAGTTCATTCTTTCTCATGTCATTTAATTACTTTTATCAAGCTATTTGCAAACTATGTCATGCTATTGCCTCCGTCAAGTAAACTTGTAGTTATTCCTATCAATTTACTATGCTGTGGCCAATGAGACCATGAATTTTATTGTTGAGGTGGAGGTTCCACTGTGCCAGGTTTATGAATCTAAGAAGAACAACAAATGTTGGCTCAGAGGGGTAATTGTGGAAGATTCCACATTATAATTCGACGAATATGCTGTGTCATGGGGGAAGGGCGGTACATGTCATAGAGCCTTAGAATTGTACACACACCAAGGGTTTAGGGTTTTAGGGTTTTCAAACCAGAAAGGCGAAGGATGCACTTGTGGATAAAGTAGAGCACCTATGTAGAGCATAAAGAATCGTGAGAAGTCATTTCTTGTTCCGAAGGAACTTTCGATGCGAGAAATGAACCATCCGAGATTCCAACAATCTGTGCGAACATAGATTTTCTGAATAAAACTTGACTTTTCAACAAATGATCACAAAGAAAGCGCATATCTATGACTTATATTCACAACTGTAGCTAGATCATTCAAACTCTCATCTCCAATCTAAACTTGTTAAGTACGCATGTACTCGCCTCTATATATTCCATAACCTCTGCTTAAGCTGATGGCTGAAGAGGAAGTACACAAGATTCCTTTGCAAGAGGAGGAGGTCTACTATGAAGAACCAAATCTACCAGGTGGAGTCGAGTACTTCATCGCATATGGAGCTAAGGGCGACATAGGATAAACAAGTTGTAGAATACGATAAGCGTATCATAATCTTTAATAAATGGTAGAGGTAGCATGGTATTGATTGTTGTAGTAACAATAATAATTTCATTGTATCAAGTGTTGCCTACTTAGTGAACCGAGGAGGACCTTGAACCTTTATTTAATTTTGGCATGTAATAAATAGTTTGTCAGCGAGCTAACTGCTGAGTCTCCGCACGAACCCAGCCGCACCCTCCCGCACCCAACCCTCCCACCGCCGGTAGCGCCGCTGGGCAAAGACAGCGTGGCGTGGCGGTGGTGGCGGTTCTCCTCCTGCTGCGTGGGGAGGAGGCGGCCAGGACCTCCCACGATGCTGGCGATGGAGGGTAGGGACGGTGGCGACCTGATCAGCGATGCAGATCTCGTCGGGGTCGATCCACTTCTCGGGCAACGACATGCTGGGGGTGGCTGGCGGCGATGGCCAGTAGGTGGCGCACAGGTCTTCTATCTGTGCTGCAAATCCTGATGCATCTCCGCGCCTCCCGATGGTGCGAGGTGGTGCTCCTGGGCTTCTCCCGCAGCTCGAGGACGCCTAGGGCAGCAGCCCTGGGTATGATGGCGGAGGCGGCCCTCTTCTTTGCCGGAGATGGTCGACCAGAGGATGGTGTGGTGGGTCTAACGATCCATCACCGAGTCCCGGCGGCGCGGCGGAAGGCATGGTTGCCAGCGATGGCCGAGCCATGACTGCGGTCACGGCGGGTTGGTCGCATGTTGACGCATGGCCATCCAGGTTTTTGCCGGTGGAGGGTCGGCCGGGTGCAAGGAGTTGCCCATTTGCTTGGTGTCGCTGCTTTGCCTCGGCCAGCCTGGGATGGTCGGCGGCGTTGGGGCCCGACCTGAATAATGGTGGCAGTCCTATGGGTCTTTCTTGTGTGAAGATGAAGACCTCCTGAGGCATGTCCATCTTGATCTGGCCGAAGTGATCAGTTCCAAAAGGCTCCGCCAGCGAATGGAACAGTGCACCTTATGCCTGGAGTTTGCTGGATTGGGTGGTATTCTGTCGTGCGCACCCATGCTTTTATTCCGACCGTTTGGTTCTCGAGGGAGCGGCGGGAAGCTCTGTTCTGTGTTGTCATCAAGTGACATTGATACATGGTGAAGTCAGAAGAAGAGAATATCATGAAGGCCATATTGGAGAACTAGCTAAGGGAGGTTCGATTCTCTATGCTATTGAGGGACTTGCTTGTTGTCCTGGGCTTCACAACAGTGATATGTAACTGGGGTCGACAACACATGTGAAGTTCAGAGTCCTACCTTTCAGGATGAAAATCCAAGGTCTGGGCTTAATTGGTTGTGCCTGGCAATGATCTTGTTGAAGCCATTGTTTTGAGAGTGGGGACTATCTTCGGGTGAAAATCTAAGATCTTTGATCGGGCGATGACGACGCTGGTGCACTATTCGCTTCTTGGAGGCGTCACTTTTGGAGAGTCTGAAATTCAGGTGTTGTCTTGGTGGTGGTAGCATTTTTGTTGCTAGATGCTGGAATACTGTAGCGGGGCTTTTATTTCTTAGTCTTCTTTTTTAGTTGTGTGCATTCATACCATTAGGGTATTGCGTTGTTGCAAAGACTGGGTGTAATTGGTATCTTATGATATTAATATATTCCCTTTATCGAAAAATAGTTTGTCAACATTGACCTGCAATGTTTCTATTGTATTCATCTAAGGGATGTAATTTTATCTAGTTTTTGGAGGACATGCAACAAGAAGTAACTATTAGGTCAACATTAAGAACCATTTGATCCAAGCCTCTACGTTGATGCAAATATTTTTTAAAAATGAGATGGAGAATGACAGCCTCTAAGTTGATTTAGCTATAGTCACTGACATATGTTTGCATGATGGATGTGGCCGAAACTATGTCTTGGAAACCATTCAAAAAAAACTATGTCTTGGAAGAGGGTCTGTTTCCTTTTTGAGAATCTTCAAAAAGAAATTATTTTTTCCCCTTTCAAACAGGGATATGCCTTCGTAGTACTCCTTAACCCAAGGAGGCCCATAAATCCCGGAAACCTGTCAGGCATCCTGCACTTTGTGGCTTTTATTTCAGACGATAAAAACAAGCAACAGGATCACTGTCGAACAGCTAGCAGCAAAAGAGAGCTATTGCCAGAGTGAAAAAGGAAGATAGTTCAGAGCGCTGACAGATAGCAAAGCCCCACCATCCAAGTCCTACTACCAGCGATCGAAGTCCTACGAAGCTAAAGCCCTAGCTCCCAGCGAGGCCGTGGGTTCGGCTGTTCATCCACACGCTCGTCGACACGTGCCGCCCGTCCTCTCCCGCCTCTCGCTAGATCGAGCTCGAGTTATCCATCTGACCATCTTCCAGCTCGATCGGGATGCATGACGTGCGGCTACCTTTACTGCCATTCGTTCGTACAAACACTTCTCTCGCCTCTATCCCCCTCCTTCTCCAAGCCGTGGAAATTATCATCGCTACGTACTGTTTCGGCGCCAGCGAGGGGTCTCGCGTGTGGGTGCCGAAGTACTCATCAATCAACTCACGCACCCTGCCCCACCCTACCACCACCCACAAAGCTACAGTACTGAGAGAGACAGACAGACGCAAACGGGTGGTCGAGCTAGTGATTTGTGCTGATTCAGAGTTAATTTCTGATATGATTGAGTAGATAGAGGCATGGAGCATGTGAGTACAGAGAGAGAGGGACTTAAGGCGCACCGAACAAGCATATGATCAGACCCCTCTCTGCTGCCTGTCGTAAAGTATCAGGAAAGAGAGAGAAGAAAGGAGAAGAGGAAGAGAGAGCGGAAGAAGAAGGAAGATGGGTCGTGGGAAGGTGGAGATGAGGCGGATCGAGAACAAGATCAGCCGGCAGGTGACGTTCGCCAAGCGCCGGAACGGGTTGCTCAAGAAAGCGTACGAGCTCTCGCTGCTCTGCGACGCCGAGGTCGCCCTCATCATCTTCTCCGGCCGCGGCCGCCTCTTCGAGTTCTCCAGCTCATCGTGGTACGTACCAACGCCCTTTGAACCTCCGTGCATGCATAGATCGGTCGCCTCCGTCCTCAGTAAGTAACACAGCTAACAGAAAACACATCCAAGTTTGGGCTGTATCATCGAAATGCCCCTTTAATCCTTTTATTAGTTAGCCAGTACTTTCCCCTCTTTGGTTTTGCTTGCCTTTATGGGAGCAGGTTTCAAGGATTATCAAATTTGGCTTGTGTTTTAGATTCATCACTTGTATCTGGATCGATCTTTATCGTACATACACTCTCTCTACTTTGTAGTATATCTTTCGTTTCTACCATATCTGTTCATCTTTTCTGTGGTTGTTTTGGCCTCCTTTTGATAAGCGGCAAGATCTACTTGTTAAGATTTTTTTCCTGATTATCAGAGCTTTAAAAATCAAACCGGTTATATTAGGCACTGGACCGATCTGTATAAATCAGATCGAACCTGAGGTAGATTTGTACCAGATAGCTGACCTGCACGTACACACATCAAAAGAAGTACACACCCTGGAGCGCTTGCTATAATCGGCAAGCCCATTTCTAGTAAACTTGCCGCATCTTCCTTCCATCTTTAGAGCTTCTGTTTAGTTGGTCCTTTGCAGTACCCGTTTGTGCTTACCAGCTGATCCATCTTTACTTTGCTCACTCATGCATCCAGTGCTAAAACAAGCAACCCCGCACGTGTGCCCATGCATGTACGTAACACTTACACAGACCCCAAGTTTCTGTTCTAGCCGTACACAAAGCTCAGATTAAGTCGGTACGTAGTCTATCTTACTGTTCCATCATTACTGTTCCATATTGAAGGTAGCAGATGCAGCCCAAAAATCTCACCCATCTTCATTGAGCCCTGTGTAGATCCACTCGGTGCTGTGTGCTCTCTCTGACTGCCCAACCGTACATCAGATATCAAGTGACATTTTCCATCGAACGTCATGTCAAGCATAGCTAGCAGCCCAGCTTTGCATGCAATATACTGATTGGAATGGGTTGTTTGTACCCACGTGATGAAACTGATAGATGCAGGCACGTACAATACTACTTTGAAGTTTACGTGCATGAAGAACAACGTCCGTTCGGATTTGTTTCGTTTTCTAATGAAGATCACAACTGTTTGAAATTGAGGTATTTATTATAACCATCTTGCGCAACAGTTAGCCTTGTAAAATCGTGTATAGTGGAAAGCCAGTTTGAAAAAACACTTCAGGTGCACAACATTTTCAGAAATTCACGATCCTTGATGGAATTTGCTTTATCCTAAGCAACTATGGCTGGCCTTCCTGCTAATCTGAATGGTGTGTAGATTAATAAAATGGAAACCTTGAATCTCCACATGATTCCGTAAAAGGCTGATCTTATCACGTTAAGCATTACAAACAAGATTTGAGTTTCTGCTGAAACCATAAATCTCTGAGAGATGTACTAAATCGGCACCTTCAGGTTCATGCTTCACTTATTATACTACAATTAGTGCTGAATTATATTTTTTCCTTTGTTCCTAATACTTGATGATAAAAACTTGAATGGGATTGGAAGTTCTGTTTAGCTCATAGGTCATGAAATAAAGTTCTGCTTAGGTCACTGTTCTAAATGAACATGCACCAGTTGCTTGACATAGAGTCACTTGTACCACACCGTCCAGTCAATTAGATAAATTAAAACTGCAATTTTTATTAACGTTTGTATTGCTACCTGATTTTGGAGGTTTCTTATGAGTTGACTTACGACTCTCTATGCTTATAAACAAAGGAAATGAGAGAAAAATAAAACCTCCTTTAGCGCTTCTGACTATTGAAACATTATTTCAAAAAATTGCTAGATATTTCACAATTTCTAGGTGGGAGTGGAAACCGCCATAATTACTATTGTCGAAAGTAGGGTGATGATTATTGAAATACCTCTGAAGTCATCGGCTATGTGAACAAGTATAGCGATATGCAATACTTGGAGAAAACACCAGTGCGCAATGATGAGTGGCACCTTGATGGAGTATGGTGACTAAGAGGTACAATGTCAAGGTTGTTAAAGTGGGGCCACTACGAAGCACAATGGTTGCGCAATCGTGAAAGAGGTGAAGTCGAGGAGCTTGTGAGAAAAAAGTGCCAATAGATAAAAAAGCATGATTTGTAGTTTGAGTAATGCAAATTTCATGCTCTTTTCCTCGTCTAGATGGTGTTATCATTGAAATGTTAGAATATCCACGTGCATTGTGTTTATAAGTGTAAAATTTCTGAGAACTCGGAGCAACGCACGGGCATTCAACTAGTATATGTAGTGATGATTACATGAATTCAATTAAAATTCTTGTTGAACGAAAATTATTTTATCTTTCCTATCTTTTTTTCGAAATTGAGGTTTTACAACTGGCCTCTTCATCAAAATGATTCACACTGGATCAACAAAAGTTTGCCAGAGCAATTCGTCTACGTTGGCTTTGGCACAAATGAAAATCTATCTGCACAAGCCTTGGGTAAGTCTCTCCACGCCTTGCGATGACATGGATCATCAACTATTTGACGCTTGCACTTTGGTAACCCAGGGAGATGGAAACCTGCGAAATTCTACAAGTCGCATTGGCTTGAACACTAGTAGGGTAAGTGTCATCTGTGGCGCACTCAAATGCTTATTCTGTGTCGCACGGGTAGTGCGCCACAGAATGCACGCCATAAAAATTGGATTTCTATGATGGACCAGGCCATGTGCCACAAACTATCGTCTTTCTGTGGCGCACTGTGGCCTCGGTGTGCCACAGAAATAGGTACGCCACAGAATTAGTTTTAGGCGCGCCACCGAATGAGTTACCTGTATACACGATTTTGTACTGCCTGCTGTACACATACAGGTTATATACAACAATATACAAATATTATACAGGTTATATACAACAACATATACAAATATAATATAAATACCATGTACATTGCACATATATAATATAAACAACATCGTCACATTACTTAGAGCCCGATCGAGATACACATATAGTGCCAAGTGTCAACTTTTACATACAAGTCTTAATTCATACAAAGTTCATCATCTCGAGATACAAATAGACGAGAGTCACTACGATCATCATCGCGATGAAAGTGGTCTTCATCCGGTTCCTCCTCCGCTCACTCCTCTCTCCCGCCAGGCTCGCTTGCACCGCCCCCCGAGTGTATAGTGACTAAAATGGAAGAAAGACCAACATAAACGAAGAAGGCCAACACAAATAAGATCCAACTAGGATCGATTAAATAAATGCCTCACACATTGTTGGTCAAAACAAATATTAACATTCAGGGATGGCGTAAGTGAGGCCAAGTCCGATGCACAAGAGATTGATATTTGTGTCATCTTACCAGGCTCACTTACGCCACCCCAAAGTGTACGGTGACCAAACATTCTAATCATCGGCACTATCTCGAAGAAAGACCAAAATAAACGAAGAAGGCCAACTCAAATACGAGCCAAGTGGATCAACTAAATAGCATGCCTCATACTTTGTTGGTCGAAACAAATATTAACATTCCGGGACGGTGTTAGTGAGAAACGTAGGATGCACAAGAGATTGATATTTGTGCAATCACACCAGGCTCACTAGCACCGCCCCTGAGTGTAGTGACCAAACATTCTAATCATCGGCATTAAAATGAAAGAAATACCAAAGTAAGCAAAGAATGCCAACTCAAATACGAGCAAAGTAGTATCAACTAAATAGCATGCCTCATACTTTGTTGGTCGAAACAAATATTAAAATTCAGGGATGGAGTCAGTGAGGCTAGGTAGGATGCACAAGAGGTTGATATTTGTGGCATCACACCAGACTCACTGGCTCCACCCCGGAGTGTACGAGTGACCAAACATTTTAATCATCGGCACTAAAATGGAAGAAAGACCTAAGTTAATGAAGAATGGCAACTCAAATACGAGCCAAGTAGTATCAACTAGATAGCATATGTCTTATACTTTGTTGGTCGAAATAAATATTAACATTCAGGGATGGTGTAAGCGAGGTCGAGTAGGATGCACAAGAGATTGATATTTGTGCCATCACACCAGACTCACTTGCACCACCCTCGAGTGTACGGGTGACCAAACATTCTAATCATCGGCGGACTCCAATACGAGCCAAGTAGTATAAGCTAGATGGCATGCCTCATACGTTGTTGGTCCAAAAAAATATTAACATTCAGAGACGGTGTTAGCGAGGTCAGGTAGGATGAACAAGAGATTGATATTTGTCAATTACACCAGGCCGCTAGCACCACCCCCGAGTGTAGTGACCAATCATTTTAATCATCGGCACTAAAATGGAAGAAAGACCAAAGTAAACGAAGAACGCCAACTCAAATACGAGCCAAGTAGTATCAACTAAATATCATGCCTCATTCTTTTTTTGTCGAAACAAATATTAACATTCAGGGATGGTGTAAAAGAAGCCAAGTAGGATGCACAACAGATTTATATTTGTGCCATCACACCAGGTTCACTCACCCCACCCTAGAGTGTAGTGACCAAACATTCTAATCATCGGCAATGCAAATTAAATTAAAGACCAAATCCTTATGAACTTGCACCCAAATGCTTTACAAAAGGGAGTAATGTTGGGTGCCTTCCTATTTGGCAAATTCATCACAGGGATAGAAACCAATACCAAACTAAAATGTGATTGAACACAATAATATAGGTACCTACCAGGGCTTAACCAGTACCAAAATAACCAAAATAACCAGGGAACACTATAATATTGGTCAGAAAACTTGAACTGCTAAGCGAACATGAGAAAAGAAAATAGAACCTCCAAGAACTCAAACAGCTCCGCCACTCCATCTCGAAAAGCAATTGCAGGTACACTTACTATAAAAAAAACTACCATAAGAAACATTTCCATTTCCATTGTAAATGGTGTCTTATATATAGATAGAAATATATATCAATTGTTTGTGCTTTCCTTAGAGAATTAATTCTAAAAATGATGGCACATGAGTTGGCTTCTGCTAACTACTAGCAAGAATTCAAAATAGTATGCAACAAGGATACAATAGGCTAATATGCCTGATGAACTATGTGGGTCACAACTCATAAGGAAGCTACACTATATAAAATGTTTGTACTAAACCAATATGTTCATCAAAATGGTACATCCGATCCGCATTGCAAGGTGGATATAACCTGAAGGAAGATTTTCTACCGGTGTCCGGTGCTTACCATTCTTCCATGAGGATGGCCTTCTCTGGCAGCGGGATGATCTCGATGGGGTGGTAGTGCTCAAACAACGCCTCCCTCTTGGCGTCGATGATGTTGTAGAGCATGAGCTGCAGCCTGTGGCGCACCACAACGCCGGGGCCGCGTGCCGCCGCGTCGGCGTGCAAGTCGGAGATGACGTGGTCCATCTCGGCCTCCCACATGGCCCTGTACTACTGCACGATGCGCACGGTGAAGAAGGGCATCATCACGACACGATGCATGCGGCGCCAGTGGTCGCCGTACTCCGTGAATACCATGTCAGAGTTGTTGGCGGTGAAGATGTCGAATAGGACGTTCCGTGGGCGGGAGCCGCGGGTCCGACACCACCACCAGGTTGCGCACGCCGAGCCGCAGTCGGAACACAGGGCTGTACCGCGCGTAGAGACGCGTCAGGAGGCGGTGGTTGAGGTCGTTGCCCACCTGGAGCCAGTTGCCAAACACCGACATGACCACAGGCCCCGACATCGCATTGCTGGCGCCGCGCTTCCCGGCCACCGCCGCGATGGCGACAACGAGGAAGGCCAATAGTAGGAAGCTTAGCGCGGGATGCGGCGGAGTTTGGAGGAACGGGGAGGCATCCTGGTCACTGTGCTGCCATGCGCCCGCGGAAGGAGGAGGGGGAGGAGGGCGGCTGCGGAAGGGGAGGAGGGAGGGGATGGGGGTGCGGAAGGGGACGCGTACGGGCATATATAATTGGGACCATTTCTGTGGCGCACCGAGAAAGGTGCGCCATACAATGTCTTAATTTTGTGGCGCACCGAACAAGGTACGCCACATAATGTCTTAATTCTGTGGCACACCAAAAAAGATGCGTCACAGAAATAGTGAAACCAATTATTGGACCGGACGGGGTGGGACCCACCATATTTCTGTGGCGCATGTGCGTCTGGTGCACCAAAAAACATGCTATTTTAGTAGCGCACCCTGTCTAATGCGCCACAGAAATAATTTCTGTTGCCAGTGAATAGCCTCCCACCTATAACTAGTTTCGTACTAGTGGAAGGATCCCTCTTACGGCAGCCCCTCCTACTTTTTGCCTCCTCCGGACACAACAACAAGACGGTTGCACGTGCACTTGGCCATGATGCTTGGATGCCAGTCCTCCTCCTAGTCCTCCTCCTGCCATCAAATATCATGGAACCTAAATGCCACTAGTCTCTACGCTTACGCCTTGGCTTATTAGACACAATTGATTGGCTCGATCCCGTCGGCCAACCATAAGGGCATCTCTAGCGGCGCGCAAACGGATGCAGAGCGATCGTTTTCGTCCGCCGTGATCGGAAATACGTCTGGGGCCTACGCAAAATGACCGGGCCCTCCGCGGAGACGCAAATCTGGCCAAATATGCACCAGGTTTGCGTCTCCGCGGACGCTCTGCGGTCGCGCGTAGCGTCCTCCGTTTCTTACCCGGTCCCGCAAGTCAGGGACAGCGAAATCGACCGTTTTGATTTGCTTCTTTTTCCCCTTCTTTGCTGTCCTAGTGCGACGCCACCACCCCAACCCCACCCGGCGCCGTCCCGCCGCAGCGCCGCAGTAGTCGCCGTCGGCTCCGTTCTCGCCGCGCGGGAGAGCAGGATCGTACTCGGGCTTGGCTCCACCGCATACCTGCCGGCTGATTTCGGGCCAAACGCTCCCGGTTGCCCCGCCCTTCCGCGCCACCCACGACCTGTTCGGTCAATTGCGTCGGTAGGTTTCTTACTCGTGTTTTCGGCGCTATTGTGCGCGGCCATTGATCCGCAGTTTGTACGCAGATGGACATGTGGCAGATGTTGGACAAGTTCCGCGTGGAGGTTGTCGACTCCTCTTCCGACGAGGAGTCCGATCAGTCGACGCAGACATTGGCAACTACTGCGGCCTCCATGATCTAGGAGTTCACCTCAAACACGGGGCCGAGCACCGGGGCTCTGTGAAGGGACGCTCCAAAAACCTACCGCGGAACAGAGTGGAAGGGCAGGGCCGCCTCCACAAGGACTACTTCCACCTCACCAATCTGGTGTTCCCGGAAAAATTGTTCCGGCGCCGGTACAGGATGTCAAGGGACCTGTTCTTGGTCATTCTACGGGGCGTCAGAAACTACAACCCCTACTTCCAATGCAGGCCCGATGCAACAGGTGCGCTAGGCTTCACCTCCTACCAAAAATGCTCCGCGGCTATTCGCACGCTCTCATATGGAATGGTTGCAGATATATTCGATGAGTATCTTTGAATGGGTGAGAGCACCTGCCTTCATGTACAAGTTTTGCCGAGCCGTGATTGCCGTGTTCGGAGAGTATTACTGTAGGGAGCCAACTGTTGAGGATACAAGGCGGCTCTTGTCTATCAACGAGTCTAGAGGATTCCCAGGAATGATTGGCAGCATAGATTGCATGCACTGGGAGTGGAAAAACTGTCCATGTGGATGACAGGGTGCGTACAACGGGCATGAGGAGGGAAAAACTGTCATTCTTGAAGCTGTCATATCTCAAGATTTATGGATTTGGCATTCGTTCTTTGGCATGGACGGTTCCAACAATGACATCAATGTGTTGCACCGATCACCGGTTTTCAACCGGCTCATGCAAGGCAAAACTCCCCGGGTGAGCTATGAGATCAATGGAAATGCATATGACAAGCCATAATATCTTGCTGATGGCATCTACCTTGACTGGGCCACATTGGTGAAGACTGTCCGTAATCCAAACTCCGAGAAGACGAGGAGGTTTGCCAAGATGCAAGAGGCTTGCAGGAAAGATGTGGAGCGCGGATTTGGTGTGCTCCAAACTCGGTGGGCAATTGTCCGTCACCCGGAAAGAACATGGCCCCTGAAGACCATGCATGAGGTAATGACATGCTGCGTGATCATGCACAACATGATCGTTGAGAACGAGCGTCCTGATGGCCGCAATGAGAACCACTGGGAATTCCAAGGTGAGCTGGTGGCGCCACTTCCTAGAGCTTCATCTTGGCAGGAGTATCTACATATCAATGTAGAAGTCACTAACGAGAACGTCTCCAAACAGCTGCAGACGGATCTGATTGAGCATCAGTGGACATTGGCTGGCCATGAAGATCATGCCTAGAGAAATACTATCTTATTTTCATGTAAACTTTTAAAAAATTATATGTAATAAATATGACTTCGTTGAATTCCTTATTTTGTTGTTTCGAAACATCATAATTGATGCAAATGCCAAAATGCGTCTGGCCGCTGGAGCCACCCCTAGGTGCAAACGGACGCGCGGACAAAAACGGTCTATCTCGCGTCCGCCGCGCGACGCAAACAGACATTTCAGACGTTCGAAATGCGTCGCGCCGCTGGAGATGCCCTAACATCATTTGGGAAGCATGGGCCTCGCCAAAGTGCAAAAACTTTGCATGGCTTGCTACCCAAAAAATGCTTTGGACCACTGATCGCCTGGCCACAAGAGGATGGCCCCATGACCCACTTTGCCAGTTGTGCAAGGTTGTGCTAAATATGCCGAGCACATGCTCTTTAGGTGCCGCTACTCCCCGAGAATCTGGCATGCGATGGCTGCCCGGTTTGGATGTGATGAAAATTTCCAAGCCCCATCCTCCCTCTGGTGTCAATAACCTTTGGGCGCACATCGCAAAGCACAATATATAGCCTCCCGACGAAGGGATTACGATCTGCCATGATGCTTGTCTGCTGGGAGATATATATAGGAGTGTAATGCTAGGGTCTTCAACAAAAATCCTCTATGACCATGGTGATTGTGGCCACGATCAAAGAGGAGGGTCGTGCCTAGATCACGGCTGGCGCAAAGCACTTCGCTCAGTTGGTGCCCTGATTTCCTGCAAAGAAGGGTTTTGCCTCCTTCGTGTCGCATGCTTGTGATGTAATTCTTTTCTTTCCTTGTTTTTCAGTCATGTGATGTGGCTTCGGCATTGAGGTTGATTTCTACCTCCTTAATCAATGAAAAGGCACTGTGCTAATTGTTCACACAACCTTATTTATTAGAGTTATTCAACAGAGCCTTACAAAAGAGAATACCCAGATCAACCCAAAGCCACCTCACTAGTGCTAATTCTCGCAACACCTATGAGTTTGATGAAGGGGGTGAACATGTCGGAGCCGCTTTCCTTGACCTTGTAGCTACACACATCATCTAAAAACTGGAGGCTACACAAAGCGGGAGCACAAAACAGCCCAGCGGACCCTGAACATCCATCGATGCACATGCTCCAGAAGTCGCCGACACCATCTATCACTAACCCAACTCCAGGACAAGGATAAAAGTATTAACATTGCTAGACTAGCCATCGGCGTCACCATGGCGCAAGACAACACCACCATCCTGCGCGAGTACATCATGCCACGCTCCAACACCGAGTACTCTCTCTCTCTAGAATACTAATATATCTCTTGAATGACACCATACTTGTGAATTATATGCATATATATAAATATATATATATATATATATATATATATATATATATATATATATATATATATATAGGATAAATACTTCCTACCCCTGGGTGTAGTTACACCCATGTCTAATATACTACCATACGGAAGTATCTATGATACTTTATCGGTTTGAGTATGTTCGTATATTATATCTAAGATAGTACAAATAAAGTTTTGTGAAAAAAATGCAAGTGAATCCATAGTTTGCACTATATATCCGAAATACATGCATATGTATACGTATAAAATGAGTCTACGTAAAAAAATGTACATACTGTCTGCAAAGTAGTATATATACTTTCAAAATAGTTTTATATACTTCATACTACATGTACATACTATCCGGTATGATAGATAATCTCTAGATTATGAGAAACACGCGTGGGTGTAACTACACCCGGGTGTAGTATGAATATGTCATATATATATATATATATATATATATATATATATATATAGATATGCTTGCTTTTGTATAAGTCCTTACAGTTTTTAACCATACTAGCTTGTTGTAGTTCATAATACATGTCATTTTAAGCACTTAGGCGGTGAACTCATTTCTAGTGGAATATATTCCTACAACCAAAAATCTGCCACATTATGTCGTAGTATAATGTTATGTGTACACTTAATCTAAATATTACTAAACATATTAAAGTAAAATAGCAGTGTTCGAATAAATCAGTATGTATAACTCGAAACAAGAGAAGGCTATTTTCTTAGAAAATAAGAGGAGGATATTTTCTCCATATATTGTACTATATGTCTTCCCTTATCAATCTAATTACCTACTAGATTCCCACTAACTTCTAGATATGACAATAAGAGATAATGTATTGTAACACCTATATTTAGTGTCTTCTCGTGGTGACGTGGACACCTAAGAGAAACCGAGGCTTCTCTACCATTATACATGCTCTTACGAGGGTTTCATTATGACTTGGCGGAGACCCAATGTTTTTTTTTGAAATGGAGACTCTCGACCCAGGCTCTGCATTGAGTGATGCATACAACTATTATTGATGATTATTAAGTTTAAATGTAAGTCTCACAAAAGATTACATCATGGGTCACATAGGGTTGGGACATGAATCAACCATCTAAAAACAAGAGAAAACATGTGGCAACTCTGCGCTACCATGTTAATCTAAGATCAAAACGCCAGCTAAACTGGTTGTATATATCCCGTGCAACCTTCTCTAATCAGTTGCACCCAATATCCAAATCTCTGCGTTTCTCCATTGGTTGTAGGAAGGACCACATACGGATCCAATTCGTAGCCATTGGTAGTACCTGCATAAAGAAGTTGATTTTGCATTGTTAAAAATATAATTATTCTGAGTATTCCACATGGCCCGTAATAAAGCACATACACCAACTCTGACGTGCACTTTATCTTGGGTAACCAATTCCCAAACAAGTTCGTAATATTTGCGCCGGGGGCGGGGGGTAATATTAAAAGTCATATAGACTACACGCCATACCATTTTTTGCAAAGGGACAAGCGATAAATAAAAGTTGTATTGTTTCATCTTGATCACAAAAACAACATGTACGACTCCCTTGCTAGTTCCTCTTTGCTAAATTATCTTTAGTAAGCAAAAATTTCTTATGCAAGAACCACAGAAAAATTCTAATTTTAAGTGGTACTTTCATCTTCCAAATGTATTTACGAAGAAACTTTGTGTGGTTATTCATGTAATCTAGATACAAAGATTTGACCGAAAAAATGCCAGATGTTGTTAACTTCCAGATAAAACATCTGGTTGTGTGGTCAAATTAACACCGATTAAGCGGCTGCATAAGTGTGTCCATCTATCCTCCATGTTTCCCACAAGTGCCTGTCTAAAACCTATGTTTAAAGGTACCTGTGACATAACATGAGGAACCGAAACTTGTTTCCGTTGGACAATGTTATATAGGGAGGGATATTGTTGGGAGAGAGGCGTATTCCCAAGCCATGTATCTTCCCAGAAACGAGTTTCTTCTCCATTACCTACCGTGAAGGACCTGCGTTTGAAAAAAATCATCTTTCGATTTCATCAAACCGCGCCAAAAAGGGGGATCCATAGGTTTTGTCTTAACTTGGGATAGCGATTTTGAATGAACATATTTATTTTTTATAAGCTCTTGCCATACACCTTGTTCATTTAGCAGTTTAAAAAGCCACTTGCTGAGTAAACACTTTTTTTTTTATCTCCGGCGCTTCCACACCTAGGGCACCTTGATCTTTGGCTCGACATATGATGTTCCAACGAGTCAGTATATACTTCTTCTTATGGTCATCACATTGCCAAAAAAAACTTTGATCTAAAAAAATTCAGTCTTTTCCTAACCCTTTTGGTATTTCAAAGAAAGAGAGCTTATGATGTTCCAAGGAGTCAGTCTATGCTTCTTCTTGTGGCGGAGACCCACTGTAGTACCTTAAGTGTCGACAAATACTATGCCGATGAAAATTAAGTGTGTCAGTAATAATTTACCTTTGAGATTTTGCACATCCATAGAACGAAACAACAAAATAAAAGTCTCGATACACAAACATCAAACATCGTGATGTTGTATCGACTCCTGAGGTGACGAAGGACCATTCCTGAGCTTATGCTGTCATCCATATTGGATAATAAACTCCCTCGCCCGTGTCCTTCAACCATGTAGACACCTCCGTAAAGAGATCGCAGTTCTCCATACGCTGAAGATACGACCATGAACGGAGCAAAGCACTGCACCGGTAGGTAAACTGCATAAGAGAAGAATTGTTTTATCATTAAACACGTTATCATTTTTACACATCCATAACGACCAAATAATGGAAAGCTCCCCCACCCTAATAAGTAGTTTAAACCTAAGATCCACCCCATTAAGCCACTAGCCGAAAATACTGGCATTTCTTTGTGGCGGGTATAAGGTAGAACCTAATTGGATGATTGACCATATAGATCTTGCAAAATGGCATTCGAAGAATAACTGCTTTATTGTCTCATCGCGATGCCAAAATATACACTTTTTACTGTCCTGCCAGTTGTGTTTTGCAAGGTTGTACTTAGTAATGATTACCCCACGACGAAGGTACCATACGAAAACCTTTGTTTTTAACTGTATCTTCATCTTCCATATTTTCATAATATTATTTACTGGATTTTAAGGGTGAATCAACGCTCTATATATTGAATCCGCGGAGAACTTTCCATTCTCCGCTAGATTCCAGCGGAACTCGTCTGCTCCATTTGACAGTTGGACGAAAGCCAAATGATGTAGGAATGCGTTCCAATCTATCCGGTGGGGCCTGCTAAGATCTCTTCTGAAAGTCACACACGGTAGATTAGATTCCATCACCTTAGCTAAGATATCACCCTTGCGACACACAATATTGTACATAGCTGGATATTGTTCTCGGAGAGTGGCATTACCGAGCCATTTGTATTCCCAGAATCTAAACTCAGATCCATCCTTAATAGAGAAAGTGACAAATGGGAATAAGTGTATCTTCGTTGCCATAAGGCTAGCCAAAAAGTGTGAATCCCCATATTTCCAAAAAAAAACATGAGAAATCACAAGTGAGCCAACATAATTTCATCTTAGTATTGTCTGCCAAACCACATCTTCATTAGCAGTTTAGCCAACCATTTTCCTAACATAGTTGTTTTATTAACCTCAAGGTCATGAACACCAAGCCCCCCTTGGCATTTTGGACGGCAAACAACATTCCATTTTGTAAACCAGTATTTCTTCTGCTCACTATCCATTTGCCAAAAAAAAACCTTGATCGAAAATAGTCCAATCGATGCAAGACTCCTTTGGAGAACTGGAATAATGATATAATATATAATACCATATTGGTTAGTACCAAATTAATGAGGACCAATCTTCCATTCAAAGATAGTAATTTTCCTATCAGCCGCATCTGAAGTTTTTCCTTGACATGCTTACATTCAACAGTTTTAAGCCACCAAAAATGAATCAGAATGCCTAAGTAGCTAATTGAAAACTGACCAATAACACAAGAAATAAGCTTATCATATAGGTTGGCATCATCTTGGGCCTCACCAAAGCAAAACATTTCACTCTTATGGAAGCTAATTTTCAACCCTGATAATTGTTCGGAAGCTGTTATAATTAATTTTGGAGTTCTCACTTTCTCAATGTCATGTTTCATAAACATAGTCGTATCATCGGCATAATGCAAAATAGATAGTCCACCATCAACAAGGTGAGGGATACCCCTTTAATTTCTCCATCAGCCTTGGCATACTCTATAATGATAGCTAGCATATCAGCCACAATGTTAAATAACAAACATGGGTGATAATGGGTCGCCATTCCTTAAAAATTTTTTTCCGTCTGGAAGTACTTACCAACGTCATCATTGACTCTGATGGCAACACTTTCTACGAAAATAAAGTTATGGATTAGAGCTCGCGTCACTCAGCTAAAAAACTTGCATCCTGAGTGTTTGCTGAAGGAAAGACCAATTAAATTTATCATAAGCTTTTTCAAAGTCAATTTTTAGGATTACACCATTTATCTTTTTACGATGTCACTCATGGATAGTTTCATGCAAGGTGACAACTCCATTTAGAATATATCTTCCTTACATAAAGGCCGTATGAGTAGTCAAATCTCACAAAAATTCATATGCTATATGGAAGTATACCTTACAATTTTCAGTTTACTAGCTTTTCCTATATGTGTATTCGGCGTGAAATGTATTTAAATTTTTGCACAGATCACAGTATATTTTTTTTTTTTGAAATGGGGGCACAACCAAGTCTCTTCATCAAAACAATGCAGATGGCCTCTTTATTTCCTTATTGATAGCATAGTTATAATTATTACAGTTCACGGATCTAATAGGATCAAGATCAATCAGCAAAAGGAGCAAAAAACATGTGCCAATGACCACAGTATAATTTGTTTTGCTTGATTTTTTATGTGATCAGCATGTACAAAACACTTGAGAGATACCGCACCTGCAACTACAATTCACAGGAAGGACCTGCGGTGGAAAATGAAGTAAGCCTCACAAGTGCCACTAGTTCCTAGATATAATGCATTTATGTAAGAGACTCCAGAGTTTAGTTAGAAACCAGCTATGTCTCTTTGATGACAATTATTTCTGTACACTATTCCTCTGTCTTCTAATATGTTACTATTATATGTTTGTTTCATGCTAAACATTCATTTTTATGCTAAATAATAATGATATATTATTACCATTTATTTTAGATTCACTACATCATATTTTTTTTATCTCGTGGAATAATATCTAGAGCAATACCTTACGTTTTCGGACTATTATTAACAAAAGAGCTAGTGAAACATGGAGTTACCATGCAGTTCCTTATTTCTTAATACTTCTAAGCTTCCTATTTGTTGGGACACCACATTATTTTTCTACTATCTTGTTTATTTTGCAATATGTGTATTGTTCTGCACCTTTTAGATTCTTCATTTTCGTGTAATTGTTATATCATGTGAACTAACGCTCCATGTACTGGTCCATTCTATTCTTGTTGAAACTAGATTAATTACCAGGAATATCTGAAGCTGAAGACCAGAGTTGAATTTCTTCAGAGTTCACAAAGGTAGATGGTGCTAAGTAGTTACTTTTGCTGTTTACACTGTTGCTCTTACTTACCGGCCCTCGTTCTCATATCACAGAAATATTCTGGGTGAAGATCTGGGTCCACTTAGCATGAAAGATCTTGAGCAGATTGAGGACCAAATAGATGTATCCCTGAAGCATATCAGGTCTAGAAAGGTAGAAAACTTGAACATCTCTAGTTACGAAAGTTAAAGGTCACCAGCTTCAGATGTTTTTTACTTTTATAGACGTATACTGTTTACATTGAAATAGAAGAGAAAAACAAATAAAATGGGGTAAATTACATTCTCCTCCAGTCTGCATCTAAAGATGCCGAGTTATTGCAAAGGCATTACAATATATGGACCATATGACGACATTGGAAGTTGCAAGCTACATATGGTGGGATGTATTAAGTTTGAATTCTCTTAGTGAAAAAATTATCTACTTCAGACTTCAGATCATTCAAATGGTGTTAATTCCATCACTGTTAGGGTTAAACATACAGTTTGGCATAAATGTATGAGAGATTTTAAGATTGAAATCGTGATACTTCTCTACTATATACATTTTTCTATAGTTTTATCGTAAACATGTGCGTTTTTTTATTGTGATATGTGCCGAGTTATGACAATTGACTGTCATATGTTTTGCAGAATCAAGTATTACTTGATCAGCTATTTGATCTGAAAAGCAAGGCAAGGATGAACTTGAGATCAAATTAGTTCTAACATTACACACTCCTTATGTTGCTAGTGTGTATTTAATGGCTGATTAAAATGATGTTTTGCAGGAGCAAGAATTGCAGGATCAAAACAAAGACCTGAGGAAGAAGGTAAATATCAATGATCTTACAAGCTACAGTTTTTTCGATCCCTATATAGAACTTTGGTAACTTTTTTGTTAATACAGCTTACCTGCCTATGCTCAATGAAGTTTTCAAACTACACTGCATACAAACATATATAAGAACGTAGTAGCTAAGGAAAGATGATCGAAATGCGTAGTAGCTAATAAGAACTCTTTGACACATGATTTCTTGTATGCGCCAGTTGCAAGATACGAGCTGTGGAGAGAATGCGGTCCATATGTCCTGGCAAGACGGAGGAGTGCAGAGTAGCTCCAATGGGAATGGCATTGATCCTTATGCGGGACTCCTTCAACACCAGGAACATGAATCCTCCATGCAAATTGGGTATGTTTTTCTGCTTGCTGATTCAGAATGAGCTGTAACTCTGCCCTACAAACTTTAGTACGTGTCCAGAACTTGATTATATCATTCATCGATCGATCGGCCCAAAGATTAAATGAATTGTATTCCCGCTGTGAAGGTATCATCAAAACTACATGGACCAGCTGAACAACGAAGATCACACGGCTTCTCAGCACCCTAATGCACAGCCTGGATCGTCTGCAGGTTGGATATGATTGGTTGGTCTGGCCCTGCGTGCCGTGTGTAGCTAAATCTGGATGCCAGTTCTTATATTTTCGTGTGGTCAACGTGGTTTGTATCTACCGTATTACTATGCTAAGGGCATATAAAATGATTGATTAAACAATCTAACTTACAAAATAAAATGTCGTCTAAAGACACAAATATCTCACACAAGTGTTATCCTGGACAGTTAATGTTTGTGTGCTCCTGAATTTTTCCATGATTAAAATAATACATTTTGTACAATGTAGAAAACTGATTTATCTTCCTCAGTAGGAGATACGGAGTAAGGTTTCTGCACCCGGGTGAATCTGCACCCTTTATCTGAAAAGCATTTTGACCATATTTAAAAATATTAAAAAAATACAAAAAAGTCTAGTGTATATTTTGACAAGTTACATGCTCACAAAATTGTTTCAGCAAAAACTGACATGTTTTGTACCATGTGTGAAAAGGATAAAAAAATATCTCGAGAAGTCGGTTTTATGCGAAACTTTACGTGCACACATATAACATATTTCTCTACATGCAAAATCTTTTTTAAAATTTTCTAAATCATTAAAATATGTTTTGTACATACCGGATACCAGGTGCATATGCACATGGGATCAGTTTTGAGTTTTGCGTGACACACACCTTTTTTTTTTTTTTCATTTTTCTCTTCTCTTGACAATCATATTGCGTGGTATATTGATAGATAACACCACTGTACATGACATCTGTTGTTTTCTATGGTGAATAAATTAACCATCACATCCAAAGCGCGTGCGGTTTGCTAAGTTGTTTTCTATCTTGGAACCGTGCGTGATCAAGAGCTTTTCTGATTATAAGCGCAGCGGAGCACAATGCGGCCGATCATGGTAGGGTGATTTTTTGGAACGGGGACTCTGCTGGACCGAAAGATAAACACTAGAAAAGTAGCAGAAAATCGTATTTTCAAGATGAAAATATACGAAAAAATCATGCGCGTGGAAATTAGATACTCGTATGAACGTGTAAAACTTGAAACTGAAATATGAGCAGCTGTGATTTGTGCAAAAAACCACAAAGGGGAGGTGAAGGTGCTATCCTTCGAACAGTCGCAAGGTTGTGTCTCACGAAGCGTTGGGGCCACGTGCTGTGTGACTGCCAGGTGGCGTAGAGTGTGCCGCTCCGCTCTCCTTCCTCACCGTCTTCCCCACTCTCATCGCTCAGCTGATTCCTGTGGTCTCATCCCTGGGCTCTGAGGGGTGAGAGCTCGGAAGAGGAAGATGAAGACGGTGTCGTGACACGGGGAGCGACCTGGGCGCCTCCACTCCCATTCTGCAGGAGAGCGCCATGGTGAGCTCGGGCGACAGCGTAGTGCCATCGTCTCCCTCGCAGCCGACTTATACCGGGGACCTTAGAACTAACTGTTGTGGTTGGACATTTATGTCTTAATGATTTCTGAGTTTCCTCATTAAATTGGTTTTAATACCAATCACAAGGGGTGCATTTGCCCATATATATGATTGCACCTAATTTAGGCTCCATCCAATAAAGAATTAAACTTGATAAAATATTTATCATGCTGTTTAGAAATCTCCATCCCAAGTCAATCCATGTTGCCCTCGAGAACGTTTTTTTATATAAGTATACACACTTGAGGTTGTACTCTTACTAAATAGAGGATTGGGATTTTTCTAAAAAGTGCATTTACTTTATTGTAATTTACATTCATCAATTTACTTTTCCTGCAAACTATATACTAAAAACACAAAACCTATGCATCTTTCATTATTTTACCCGTCAGACTTTTTAACCAATACCTTTAGCTTCTCGTGGGTTTAACAACCTTTTTCTTATTGAAAGGTACTACAATTGATCTCCTGCAATTGGGAGACATCACTTGGTAAGTTTTATTTTTCCATTATGACCATTTATGAGCTTGTTTCTTGCTCTTTTTCTGATGTCTTGACCTATATGTTAGGAACATACGATGTCATTCTGTAGATGGAGCCGAAGGAGTAGTTCACTATTATTTGAAAGAGAATTTGGGATAGCAGTGATAAGGGGTGGCCCGATCTTCTCAGTAAGCAACGATTGTGATAATGATCACGGGGTGATTGCAGCGGAGGTAACTTGATGAAGTGGATGATAACTTGTATGACGCAACGAGATCTCTCGATTGGTCCCTGTCGCCAATGCAACAACTCTCAACCCTGCAAGATATTCGCAACTCCACACACTTGTGCACGTAGCCGCCGACCACGAAGCGGTAAGTTGCAACCTTCTAATTTCCAATGGAACAACATCTCCTTGCGCTTATATAGGCGTCCGGGACGACCTCAGGTCGAAAAAGTACGAAAATAACCGACCCAGAATAGATCTGGTCGAGACAGACTCGGACACCGCCGGTCTGGGAGCCGGTCGATCGGGCCTGGTACCGGGCTGGCCGGTTCAAACCGGGCCAGGGACCGGGTGGCAACCGGGGTTGGAATTGTCGCGCAGTAGCCCGTCCGGTTGGCATCAGCAGGGCGCCCGGTTGGCGCCTGGATGGATCCGGCGGACCGGCCGGTCGGACCGGGCCAGGGACCGGGCGCGCCGGCGTTGCGACCGGTCTGACCGGCTGTTGGGACGGCCTGGACTTCGTCTTCCTCTCTCGCGCATGCCTCCCGCTCCTCCCTCGCGCGTCCATGGAATATCTTCATGTCCAGCTCCATGTCCAGCTTCACGTCCATCTTCACGTCCAGCTGCTCCTCTCCTCCTCGTGCGATGCTTGTCTCCTCTTCATACCTGATGATACATAAGTAACATGACTTAGGCAGTATAAAGTTCTCATCAATCAAAATATCATTTAGGAACAAATTCACCTATTGTTTAAGTAGCTTCGCACGAGCCCTTGTAATAGGTCCAATCCGAACTTCATTGGACTTGAGCTTCACAGCAGCTTCATCTTCATTTGGTAATGACGGAGGTAGTATTGTGGTAGGGATGTCCTCATCATCTCCCCCCTTCAAAAGGCGTCGACCTCAACGCTCCAAGGTCTTCTCCGTCATATGGTGTCAAATCAGCAACATTGAAAGAATTACTGACACCGAACTCATCAAGTGGAAGATCTATCGAGTATGCATTATCATTGATCTTGGCAAGCACTTTGTAAGGACCAGCACCACGAGGAAGCAACTTGGACTTCCGCAGCTTCGGGAACCTATCCTTGCGAAAATGAACCCAGACCATATCACCAGGCTTGAACAACATCTCCTTGCGCTTCTTGTTCATCCTTGCAGCATTGCTCTTGCCTTTCTTTTCTATCAACTCTTTAGTCTTCACATGTATCTTCCGTACAAAATCTGCCCTCTTAGATGCCTCCATATTAACTCTCTCATGTATGGGCAAAGGCAACAAGTCAAGTGGAGTAATGGGTTTGAAACCATACACCACCTCAAAAGGACACAACTCCGTGGTAGAATGTACCGCCCTGTTGTAAGCAAACTCCACATGCGGCAAACACTCTTCCCACTCCTTCGGGTTCTTTTTGATCATGGATCTCAACAGGTTGTGACAAGGTTCGATTCACCACCTCGGCTTGACCATCGGTTTGGGGATGACAAGTAGTACCGAAAAGTAGCTTTATCCCCAGCTTTCCCCAAAGTGTCTTCCAGAAGTAGCTCATGAACTTCACATCACGATCAGAAACAATAGTCTTCGGGACTCCATGTAGTCGTACAATCTCCCTGAAAAACAGGTTAGCAATATGCGACGCATCGTCGCTCTTGTGGCAGGCAATAAAGTGTGACATTTTAGAAAATCTGTCCACTACCACAAATACAGGATCATGGCCTCTCTTAGTACACGGCAAACCCAACACAAAATCCATACTAATATCCTCCCAAGGTGTAGTAGGTGCCGGTAAAGGAGTATACAAACCGTGAGGCTTCAGCTTGGACTTGGACTTGTTGCAAGTAATGCACCTCTTCACATACCTGTCCACATCCCGCCTCATCTTTGGCCAATAAAAGTGGTCAACTAGCATGAGTAGCGTCTTCTCACGCCCAAAGTGACCCATCAAACCTCCAGCATGTGATTCTTGCAATAAGAGCAAACGCACAGATGATTCAGGATAACATAGTTTGTTAGCTCTAAACAAGAACCCATCATGGATGTGATATTTCTCCCATGCTTTACCAATAGCACACAAGCGATATGGTTCAGCAAAATCATGATCAGTAGCATACAAATCACATAGCACTTCTAATCCAGGAATTTTAACATCAAGTTGAGTTAATAGCATATTGTTCCTAGATAGAGCATCAACAACAATATTATATTTTCCCTTCTTATGCTTAATAATGTATGGAAAAGACTCAATGAACTCAACCCACTTAGCAAGACGCTTATGCAAAGTAGACTGAGCTTTCAGGTATTTTAAAGCTTCATGATCAGAAGGTATGATCAATTCTTTTGGCCACAAGTAATGTTGCCAAACCTCAAGAACTCTAATTAAAGCATACAATTCTTTATCGTATATAGGATAGTTCAACTTAGCACCAGACAGTTTCTCAGAAAAATATGCAATTGGGCGACCCTCTTGCATCAACACACCAGCAATTCCAATACCACTAGCATCACATTCAATCTCAAATTGCTTATTGAAATCAGGAAGTGCAAGCAACGGTGCAGAAGTTAACAATCTCTTAAGTTCATCAAAAGCATGATCTTGGGCTGCGCCCCACTCAAATATTACACCCTTTTTAGTTAAGTCATTCAAAGGTGCAGCAATAGTACTAAAGTTGGGCACGGATCTTCTATAAAACCCAAGCAAGACCATGAAAACTTCTTACTTGACTCACATTCATAGGAGTAGGCCAATTTTGAATAGCTTCAATTTTAGACACATCTACTTCTACTCCATGCTGAGAGACAACATAACCCGTAAATATGACCTTATCTTTGCAAAATGTGCACTTCTCAAGATTACCATAGAGTTTATTATCACGCAACACTTGCAAAACATGTTGAATATGTATAGTATGATCAGATTCATTGCGGCTGTAGATTAATATGTCATCAAAGTACACAACCACAAACTTGCCAATAAAATTACGCAAAACATGGTTCATCAGTCTCATGAAAGTGCTAGGTGCATTAGTCAAACCAAAAGGCATTACTAACCACTCATATAAACCAAATTTTGTTTTAAAGGCTGTTTTCCACTCATCCCCTTCTTTCATCCTAATTTGATGATAACCACTACACAAATCAATTTTAGAGAAAATAGCAGCACCACTCAATTCATCTAGCATATCCTCTAAACGGGGAATAGGATGACGATATCGAATAGTAATGTTGTTTATCGCTCTACAATCTACGCACATACGCCATATACCATCTTTCTTAGGAACTAAAATAACAGGAACAACACAAGGACTAAGGCTTATGCGGATATAACCTTTGTCGAGTAGCGCTTGTACTTACTTCTGTATCTCCTTCGTTTCTTCAGGGTTCTTTCTATATGGTGCCCTATTAGGTAGCGAAGCTCCGGGGATCAAGTCGATTTGATGCTCAATACCGCGCAATAGTGGTAGTCCTGCGGGTACCTCCTCCGGAAACACGTCACCAAATTCCTGCAAAACATTAGAAACACCAAGAGGAAGAGGGGTCATGTCGTTAGAAACCAAAATCGTACCCCTGTACAAGAGCACAAGAGGCATGGCTATAGGATCCTCACTAAATTCTCTCATGTCTTCTTTGGTGGCTAATGAGACTAAGGAATTCACTCTCTCACTTTTCGTTATATCACTCACGACATTACAATTCTCTCGCCTATCTAAAGAAGCATCCTCCAAGTTTACTTCAACTTTCTGACAAGATTCATTGAAAATTTGTTGTGGTGACATAGGCTGTAGATTGATTTTCTTGCCCTTGAACTCCAAGTGATATGTATTGGCATGGCCATTGTGTTGCACAGAACGGTCATAGAGCCAAGGCCAACCCAATAGAAGGTGACACACCTTCATAGGAACCACATCAAAATCAATGGAATCCTTATACGGTCCAATCGCAAATTCAACACGCACCATGTGGTTTACCTTCATCTCACCATTGTCGCTCAACCACTAAATATAATATGGATGCGGGTGCAGTAGATACTTCAACTTTAGCTTGGTGCATAACTCCTTGCTTGCTAAATTGCGGCAATTCCCTCCATCAATAATGACCTTGCAAGCCTTGTCAGGACCAACTAAAGCTTTTGTTTGGAACAAATTGCAGCGTTGAGTAGATGCACTAGGTAACACATTAAGACCACGCTGAGACACAACAATAGTGCGAGCTTCAGACGGATAAGCATCTACACCATCAGTGTCATAGTCCTCATCTTCTGGATCGTTTGGATCAACATCATCTCTAGTCTCATACTCATTGTCCTCATTGATAATCATGACCTTGCGGTTAGGAAAATCCCTCCTAAAGTGACCCTTGCCTCCACATGTATGGCAATTCATATCGCGATTGCATGCAATAGACATGCTAGAACCACTCGTACTCGCAGCAGATTCAGACTTCTTTGTGTTGGGCACATTGGAGACCGATTTGCTAGGCGGAGTAGAATAAGGTGCGGAACGCGTAGATGGCGCCGGCGCCGTAGATGGGGGCGCCCAAGGCGTGAAACGCCCAGCTCCCGTAGCACAGCCTTTAACCTTAGCTTCGCCAGCCATTTGTGATTCAGCTTCTCTTGCATGATGTAGCAACTCATTCATAGTGGTGTAACTGTAATGACGAACAATGCCTTTGATATCATACTTCAAACCATTGAGAAAACGAGTAATTGTCATCTCAAGGGATTCTTTGACACGGCCACGCTGCATTAGCATCTCCATCTCCATGTAATATTCATCAACAGTCTTCGCACCTTGTCTCAATAGGGTCAACTTATCAAAGATATTGCGCAAATAATTAGTGGGCACAAAACGCTCGTTCATTGCCGCCTTCATAGCACGCCATGTGATAATAGGCGGTTCACCATCTTCTTCGCGAGCACTAACAAATCGATCCCTGATACGTCTCAAACGTATCTATAATTTCTTATGTTCCATGCTACTTTTATGATGATACTCACATGTTTTATACACACTTTATGTCATTATTATACATTTTCCGGCACTAACCTATTGACAAGATGCCAAAGAGCCAGATGCTGCTTTCTGCTATTTTTGGTTCCAGGAAGGCTGTTCGGGCAATATTCTCGGAATTCGACGAAACGAAAGCCAAATATCTTAATTCACCGAGACGGACCAGAACACCGAAGGGGAGCCAGAGAGGAGGCCCAGGGGCCCCAGACCATAGGGCCGCGCGGGCTCCACCCTGGACGCGCCGGCCTATGGGGAGGGAGCCCTGGCGCCCTTCCGACTCCGCCTCTTCGCCTATTTAACCCCTCGGAACCTAAAAACCCTACACCAATTGACGAAACTCCAAAAAGTCTCCAGGGATGCCACCGCCATCGCGAAACTCCGTTTCGGGGGACAAAAGTCTCTGTTCCGGCACGCCGCCGGGACGGGGAATTGCCCCCGGAGTCATCTCCATCGACACCACCGACATCTTCATCGTCGCTGCTGTCTCCCATGATGAGGAGGGAGTAGTTCTCCCCCGAGGCTAAGGGCTGTACCGGTAGCTATGTGGTTCATCTCTCTCTCCCATGTGATCTTTATGTGATCATGAGCTTTGTATCGCTATTAATCTATGTGCTACTCTAGTGATGTTATTAAAGTAGTCTATTCCTCCTTCATGATGTAATGGTGACGAGTGTGTGCATCATGTAGTACTTGGCGTAGGTTATGATTGTAATCTCTTGTAGATTATGAAGTTAACTATTACTATGATAGTATTGATGTGATCTATTCCCCCTTTCATAGCTTATTGGTGACAAGTGTGTATGCTATGTTAGTACTCGGTCTAAATTGCAACGGTCTATTATGCTCTAGAGGTTACTTAAATATGAACTCCGAATGTTGTGGAGCTTGTTAACTCCGGCTTGAGGGAGCTCTTGTAGCCCTACACAATGAATGGTGTTTGTTATCCAACAAGAGAGTGTATGTAGTACAAGTGAGGAGAATTTATTTATTTATTATGTGATCAATGTTGAGAGTGTCCACTAGTGAAAGTATGATCCCTAGGCCTTGTTTCCAAGCATCGAAACTCCGTTTATTTACTGTTCCACTGCATGTTTACTCGCTGCCATATTTATTTCAGATTGCTATTACCACTCATATTCATCCATATCACTTGCATCTCACTATCTCTTCGCCGAACTAGTGCACCTATACATCTGACAAGTGTATTAGGTGTGTTGGGGACACAAGAGACTTCTTGTATCGTAATTGCAGGGTTGCTTGAGAGGGATATCTTTGACCTCTACCTCCCCGAGTTCGATAAACCTTGGGTGATTCACTTAAGGGAAACTTGCTCGCTGTTCTACAAACCTCTACTCTTGGAGGCCCAACACTGTCTACGGGAATAGAAGCGTGCGTAGACATCAAGCTATTTTCCGGCGCCGTTGCCGGGGAGGTAAGGTAAAAGGTATTCACATCCTCCGACTACTAAGCTATTTCCTAGCACTCGTTGCCGGTGTGTGAGTGCTCGAAGCTATTTCCTTTAGATCCTGCAATTGCATCTTTTTGTTTCTTGTTTTTATTTTCACTAGTTAGGCTTAATGGAAAACAACAAAAAAATTAGAGATCTTTATGAACTTTATATTGAATTAGGACATGATTTGTTTGAAGAGAGAATTAAAAAACCCATGGAACTTTATATGCATGCTAATGGCAATGTTATTAGTATGAATGCTTTGAACACCATTGTTGCTAATGCTATGGAAAATTCTAAGCTTGCGGAAGCTGGTTTTGATGAGCATGATATTTTTAGTCCCCCAAGCATGGAGGAGAAAATTTACTTTGATGATACTTTGCCTCCCATTTATGATGATTATAATGATAGTGGTATTTTGGTGCCACCTACTATGGAGGATAAAGGTTATTAGGATTATACCATGCCTGCAATTTATGATGATTACAATGATGGTTGTGATAGTTTTACTCCCACTATTACTAATAAAATTGATTATGCTTATGTGGAGAGTAATGATACTTTTATGCATGTGAATAAGAATGCTTTATGTGATAGTTATATTGTTGAGTTTGTTCATGATGCCACTGAAAGTTATTATGAGAGAGGGAAACATGGCAATATGCATCTTAATAATATTAAGTTCCCCTCTTTATGTTGAGAATCTTGAAGTTGTGCTTGTGTTGTCTTTCTATGCTTGTCGCATTATGCTTACATGACTTGTTTATTTGCAAGATTCCTTTTCATACGAAGTGGGTTAGACTTAAATTTGTTTCATACTTGCTTTTTGATGCTCTCTTTTGCTTCAACTCTTATTTCTTGCGAGTGGATCATTAAAATTGCTGAGCCCATCTTAATGGCTATAAAGAAAGCACTTCTTGGGAGATAACCCATGTGTTTATTTTGCTACTGTTTTGTTGTGTCTTGGAAGTTGTTACTACTGTAGCAACCTCTCCTTATCTTTATTTTATTGCATTGTTGTGCAAAGTAAAGTCTTTGATAGTAGGGTTCATACTAGATTTGGATTACTGCGCAGAAACAGATTTCTTACTGTCGCGAAATTGAGCAGCCCCGTCTGTAGGCAACTCAGAAAAATCTGCCAATTTACGTGCGTGATCCTCAGATATGTACGCAACTTTCATTCAATTTGAGTATTTTCATCTGAGCAAGTTAAGTGCCCCAGAAATATTCGTCTTTACGGAATGTTCTGTTCTGACAGATTCTGCCTTTTATTTCGCATTGCCTGTTTTGCTATGTTTGATGGATTTCTTTGTTCCATTAACTTTCAGTAGCTTTGTGCAATGTCCAGAAGTGTTAAGAATGATTATGTCACCTCTGAATATATGAATTTTCAATTATGCACTAACCCTCTAATGAGTTTGTTTTGAGTTTGGTGTGGTGGAAGTTTTCAAGGGTCAAGAGAGAAGGATGATACAATATGATGAAGAAGAGTGAAAAGTCTAAGCTTGGGGATGCCCCCGTGGTTCATCCCTGTATATTTTGAGAAGACTCAAGCATCTAAGCTTGGGGATGCCCAAGGCATCCCTTCTTCATCGACAACTTATCAGGTCACCTCTAGTGAAACTATATTTTTATTCCGTCACATTTTATGTGCTTTACTTGGAGCGTCTGTTTGCTTTTGTTTTTGTTTTTGTTTTTGTTTGAATAAAATCGAATCCTAGCATTCCTTGTTTGGGAGAGAGACACGCTCCGCTGTTTCATATGAACACATGTGTTCTTAGCTATACCTTTAATGTTCATGGCGAAGGTTGAAACTGTTTCTTTCATTGTTATATGGTTGGAAACAGAAAATGCTTCATGTGGTAATTGGTATAATGTCTTGAATAATTTGATACTTGGCAATTGTTATGCTCATATAGATCATGTTTAAGCTCTTGCATCATGTACTTTGCACCTATTAATGAAGAACTACATAGAGCTTGTTAAAATTTGGTTTGCATGATTGGTCTCTCTAGAGTCTAGATATTTTCTCGGTTAAGGTGTTTGAACAACAAGGAAGACGATGCAGTAGTCTTATAATGCTTGCAATATGTTCTTATGTAAGTTTTGTTGTACCATTTTATACTTGAGTTTGCTTCAAACAACCTTGCTAGCCTAGCCTTGTATTGAGAGGGAATTCTTCTCGTGCATCCAAATCCTTGAGCCAAAAACTATGCCATTTGTGTCCACCATACCTACCTACTACATGGTATTTCTCTGCCATTCCAAAGTAAATTACTTGAGTGCTACCTTTAAAATTCTATTCTTTGTCTTTGCAATATATAGCTCATGGGAAAATAGCCTTAAAAACTATTGTGGTGAAGAATATGTAGCTATGTATCTTATTTCTTATAAGTTGCTTGTTGAGCGGTAACCATGCTTCTGGGGACGGCACCAACTATACACCTTTGTTGAATATCATGTGAGTTGCTATGCATGTTCGTCTTGTCTAAAGTAAGGGTGATTTATCATGATCAAATGGTTTGAGTATGCATATTGTTAGAGAAGAACATTGGGCCGCTAACTAAAGCCATGATCCATGGTGGAAGTTTCAGTTTGGACAATCAATCCTCAATCTCTTATGAGAATATTATTCGTTGTTGAATGCTTATGCATTAAAGAGGAGTCCATTATCTCGTTGTCTATGTTGTCCCGTATGGATGTCTAAGTTGAGAATAATCAAAAACGAGAAATCAAATGCGATCTTTCTCCTTAGACCTTTGTACAGACGGCATAGAGGTACCCCTTTGTGACACTTGGTTGAAACATATGTTATGCAATGATAATCCATGTAAATCCAAGCTAATTAGGACAAGGTGCGAGCACTATTAGTAATCTATGCATGAGGCTTGCAACTTATAAGGTGTCTTATACATAACACATATGATTTATTTCTACCGTTGACAAAATTGTTTCTATGTTTTCAAAATGAAAAGCTCTAGCACAAAAATAGTAATCCATGCTTCCCTCTGCGAAGGGCCTTTCTTCTACTTTATTGTTGAGTCAGTTTACCTACTTCTTTCTATCTTAGAAGCAAACACTTGTGTGAACTGTGTGCATTGATTCTTACATGTTTACCTATTGCACTTGTTATATTACTTTGTGTTGACAATTATCCATGAGATATATCCATGAGATAAACATGTTGAGGTTGAAAGCAACTGCTGAAACTTATATCTTCCTTTGTGTTGCTTCAAAACTTTCTACTAAGAATTTATTGCTTTATGAGTTAACTCCTATGCAAGTCTTATTGATGCTTGTCTTGAAAGTACTATTCATGAAAAGTCTTTACTATATGATTCAGTTTTTTAATCATTGTCTTTACCATTGCCTCGAATCACTTCATTCATCTCATATGATTTACAATAGTATTGATCAAGATTATGATAGCATGTCACTTCGGAAATTATCCTTTTTATTGTTTACCTACTCGAGGGCGAGTAGGAACTAAGCTTGGGGATGCTTGATACGTCTCAAACGTATCTATAATTTCTTATGTTCCATGCTACTTTTATGATGATACTCACATGTTTTATACACACTTTATGTCATTATTATGCATTTTCCGGCACTAACCTATTGACAAGATGCCAAAGAGCCAGTTGCTTGTTTTCTGCTGTTTTTGGTTCCAGGAAGGCTGTTCGGGCAATATTCTCGAATTCGACGAAACGAAAGCCAAATATCTTAATTCACCGAGACGGACCGAACACCGAAGGGGGCCGGAGAGGAGGCCCGGGGCCCTGCACCATAGGGCCGCGCGGGCTCCACCCTGGCCACGCCGGCCTATGGGGAGGGAGCCCTGGCGCCCTTCCGACTCCGCCTCTTCGCCTATTTAACCCCTCGGAACCTAAAAACCCTACACCAATTGACGAAACTCAAAAAAGACTCCAGGGACGCCGCCGCCATCGCGAAACTCCGTTTCGGGGGACAGAAGTCTCTGTTCCGGCACGCCGCCAGGACGGGGTATTGCCCCCGAGTCATCTCCATCGACACCACCGCCATCTTCATCGTCGCTGCTGTCTCCCATGATGAGGAGGGAGTAGTTCTCCCCCGAGGCTAAGGGCTGTACCGGTAGCTATGTGGTTCATCTCTCTCTCCCATGTGATCTTTATGTGATCATGAGCTTTGTATCGCTATTAATCTATGTGCTACTCTAGTGATGTTATTAAAGTAGTCTATTCCTCCTTCATGATGTAATGGTGACAGTGTGTGCATCATGTAGTACTTGGCGTAGGTTATGATTGTAATCTCTTGTAGATTATGAAGTTAACTATTACTATGATAGTATTGATGTGATCTATTCCCCCTTTCATAGCTTATTGGTGACAGTGTGTATGCTATGTTAGTACTCGGTCTAAATTGCAACGGTCTATTATGCTCTAGAGGTTACTTAAATATGAACTCCGAATGTTGTGGAGCTTGTTAACTCCGGCTTGAGGGAGCTCTTGTAGCCCTACACAATGAATGGTGTTTGTTATCCAACAAGAGAGTGTATGTAGTACAAGTGAGGAGAAGTTATTTATTTATTATGTGATCAATGTTGAGAGTGTCCACTAGTGAAAGTATGATCCCTAGGCCTTGTTTCCAAGCATCGAAACTCCGTTTATTTACTGTTCCACTGCATGTTTACTCGCTGCCATATTTATTTCAGATTGCTATTACCACTTGTCATCGTGGTGAATGCGACAGATGCCATAGGATGGCTTAAGTTGGGGCCGAATGGACGCAAGAGGATTCGGGGGAGGGTTTGTGATTAGATGGGATGAACTTCCGGATGGTTTCCTCAAGAACTTAGCCAAGGCTAGAGGTTGAAGAAGAAAGACATAAGGAAGAACTCGCTCTAGATCATCATCTTTATTGATCTCAACAGGCTACAAGTTTCTCAGTACAAGTTCTTCTGTGTTCGTGCGCGTCTCTCTAAGAAGGGTTGCCCCCTCTCCTTATATAGGGGAGAGGGTGGCTTACAGGGCAAGAAACCCTAATGGCATCTTTGACCAGACAAACTACTTTACAAAGCTACTTTAATCATAGAAGACACCGGAGTCCTCTTTAATCAGGGATGCTGACGTCCTCCGGCTTCTTTGACCGTCATCCTTCTCTTTATCGTCGGCCCTTCGTCTAAAGTTGCTTTGCTTAGCTCATCTTTGTCTTCTAGCTCTGGAGAGAATCTTTGACCAGTCCTGCCGACCTGCTCGTTCTTCCGGTGGCCCGGTATCTTCTTACCTGGTTCCGGCATACCCCTCTTGGGGATACCGGCTTAGCTTCACTTAGCTAAGTTCTTATCTTTATGTTCCGGCACGAACATTAAACCGGTATCTTGATGGCTCAAACCATCCGGTTTGGCATGCCTTTGGCATACCGGGGGTCATCCCCCCAACATTAGTCCCCGAAGCTGGTATAGTCTGGCGGATCCTATCCAACAGACCATGCCAGGTTCTTTCTTCTTAGGATACCGGTTTAATCTATCCGGCCCTAGGCCTGGATCCGGCATCTTTGCCTAGATCATCGCTATCTCTTCTCCTTAAGGCATTATCCGGTGTCTTATCCTCCGGCATTTTAGTCATTAAACACTTCCTCGGCGACGTCGAGAATTTCTCGGGTCCCGCGCCTGTCAGTGACATGCGCACTGTAACTGACATGCCAGTGTCAGGGGTCACTTCGCTTCGACTCCCGCGCGTCCATTTAATGCACCGCTGCGGATCCCACTAGCCGCTTTGGATCCCGTGTGCGCCTCCGTGTGGCCTCCCCTTTTTTCGCGTGTACCTCTTTGCCACGTGGCGGCCCATGGCGTGAACCGTCGCGGGCCGCGAGGCGAACCGCCGCGGCCCAGCGGTTTCCAGCCCATCTTCTCTCTCCTTTATAAGCACAACTGCCCCTTCTTCTTCCTCTTCTCCGCATTCCCCTACCTTCGCGCATAGTGCTCCTCGCCTCTGCGCCTTCGCCGCTCTCCGTCCGCCGTTGCTCGCTTGAGCTCCGCCGCCCGGCGAACTTACGCCGCGCTTCCTCCGGACCTCGTCGTGCGGGAATTTCCTGCAGCACTTTCTTTGAGCGCGCTGCATTCTTGCTTCTTCGTGACCTTCTCCGCCTCGCCGTCGACGGGGCTCGTCGGCGACCGCAGGTCCCTTCCTTCGCCGGCGAAAGTCTTCCTCAGCGACTGCGACGCTCGAGGTTAGTTCCAATCTTACTTCGCTCGCCATCTGCTTGCTTTTGAGATCTTGGGTCTACGGTGTTCTTATTTCCTCTTTTTCTTTGGTTTTCTTCTTACTCGTAGATCTTCACGCGGGGTCCAAGTGTGGGATTTCTGTTTTTTCGCCTACCCGTCCAATGTCTAACGAGGAATCTTCCTCCGCACCTTCTTCTTCCTTTCCCATTAAGCGCCGTAGACAATCTCCCGGCGAATCCACGGCTTCAGATCCGATAGAAACCGATTCCGGCAACCAGCAGGGATCCGGTAGCCACCAAGAGTCCGGTGGCCATTTAGAATCCGATAGCTTTAGCCAAGCATCCGGTAGCCACCTCGAAGCGAGTAGCTCTGGCGAAGCATCCAGTAGCTCCAGCCAATCATCCGGCGCAGAGCCTTCCCCAATCACCCGCGGAGCCCGGATGGGCTCCGGTGTCACCGAACTCGAGATCGATCGGTTATACCGGTCCCGAAGGATTCCGGAAGGAGTCTCTTGCCGGATTCCTGACGACGAAATCGAACCGGACCCCAAGCCCGATGAATATGTTGTTTTTCTTGCTCACTTTGAGCGTGGCTTCGGCCTTCCTGCCTCCCCTTTTTTCCGGGAGTTTTTAGATTTCTACAATCTCCAACCTCACCATCTTCCTGGCAACGCCATCTTCTACCTTTCTTGCTATGCCACCTTCATGGAGGCCTATATTGGCATTCGTCCCACTCGTGAGACGTTTGCCCGCTTCTTTTGCTTGCGGATTAACTCCGTTCAGGGCAAGGAGATCCCTAAGCCCAAGCCGCCCGTGGAGTGCGGATCTTGCATCGTTGGCTCTCGCCAGGGGAGCACCTTCCTTAAGTTTGCCGGCCTCGAATCCTGCCGTGTCTGGCAAGGAACCTTTTTCTACGTGAAGAACAGCGGCCGTGCCGATCTTATTGATCTTCCTCCTTTCCAAGCGGGGCCTCCCAGCAAAACCAACTGGAGCTACAACCCGAAGACGGACCATGCTGAAACCAACCGGGTGGTGTCGTTGCCTAATCGACGGTACCTCGGAGGAGGGATCCTCACGAGGGGGAGAAGAAGTAGGGGCCATAGGGCGGAGTGCACACGGGACGGTGGTACGCGAGTTACCTGAGCTTTCGGAACACCTCGCACGATGACAGGGCCTACCGCTGCTTGTCCGGAATTATCCG
>NC_061510.1:74500212-74539780 GCF_022539505.1 Lolium rigidum
TCCCGGTTAGCGGCGGTATCACCGTTTGAGAGGCGGCGGGGATCGAAAGAAAAGGCAAGTGACCAAATTTGAGGTGCCAAAAAAAACTCCAAGAAAAGAAAGTTGATTGCACATAGAGGATGACATGCGGGTCCCATTTAGCAGCAGCGGTCTCAACGTTTCCAAGGCGGCAAGGGATCAAAAGAAAAAGGAAGTAGCCAGAAATCGGGGGTCAAAAAAATCCAAGAATAGAAAGAATTTTGGTTCATAGAGGATGACATGCGGGACCCATGATCCTGCATCGTAAACGGCTCGATCGGAGAACGTTGAACGAGATGGCGCGATCGAGAAAAAAAACAATGCCAGAGAGGCTGCCATCTGGGCCCTACATCCCTCGGCGGTGCGAATTTGCGTTGACTCGGCCGGCGAACCCGAGAATTCGCGATGCACCACGTCCCGGGCCACCATACGCGACGTTTTGGCCGCTTTCGTCGGGCTAGGTGGCCTCAAAAACGAGAAAAAAAAAGTTTTGACATGCACCACGGAGGGACCAAAATCGTCGGCCATGGTACACCAGCAACCACGGCGCGACTTCAACTTCGTCGGCCATGGAAACTTTTCTTGTAGTGCTCCTCCAATTCCCCGTCCCGGCGGAGTGTTAGAACGGAGTTTCTGGTCTCGATACGGAGTTTCGCGATGGTGGCGGCGTACTGGATGTCTTCTTGCGATTTCTTCTAACCCCTGTGCGTTTTTAGGTCGAAGGCGTTAAGTAGTCCAGAGGGGGGCGTCGGAGGCCAGCCGAGGCGGCCACACAACAGGGCGGCGCGCCCCCCTCCTGGGCCGCGCCGGCCTAGTGTGTGGGGGCCTCGGGCCTCCACCTGGCTTGCCCTTCTGGCTCCGTAATTCTTCTGGGAAAATAAGACCTTTTGCGTAAATTCCGAGGATTTTCCTGAAAGTTGGATTTACTGCACAAAAACGAGACACCAGAGCAATTCTGCTGAAAACAGCGTTAGTCCGTGTTAGTTGCATCCAAAATACACAAATTAGAGGTAAAACAATAGCAAAAGTGTTCGGAAAAGTAGATACGTTTTGGACGTATCAGTCCAATCCGAACTTCTTTGGACTTGAGCTTCATAGCAGCTTCATCTTCATTTGGTAATGATGGAGGTAGTAGTGTGGTAGGGATGTCCTCATCAAGCAACTTTAGCGAGGATGGTCATGTCATTCTCATAGACTCTTGTGTACTCACCACATGCCTGTAAAGTATTAGCAATAACATAATACAAATAGTGAATGGCAAGACTTTTAGTGTGACTTCCCTTAGGCAGCTTTTGGATGTTTGTATTGAGGCTTGGTATTGGATATTGGGGAATTCAAAGCCCGAATACCTCAATTAGGGGTGTTTGGATGCGCTAGACTTTGGAGCTAGGTATTCAGGTTGAATATTCAGCGGCCTGGTTGATGTGTCGCGACTGCCCTCCCGATTGTCCAGTCCGAGAGCTAGACATCGCTTGGCATCGTAGAATCAACCCGCACGAGCTGCTCGTCCCCAAACGATGCCACCGATGCCAGACCCAGGTCCGGCCGCCCAGGCAAATTGAGCAGCACGGGCAGGTAACCCCCAACGTCGACCCTTTCCCTGGCGTCCACTGACTTTCCCCGTCATTTCCCTCCACCTTGCCCTCCCTTCCAGCCCAGGCAAATGACAGTTTCTCTCTGCAGGTCGGCAAGCTCCACTACCGAGCAACACGGGGCAAGCTCGAGCACCACCCTCTGGCATCGCACGCAGGTATGGTGATCTTTTTTGGTCCCTTCGGCTGCCGGCCTTTGTGTCCTCCCTCCCCCTCCCTTGTTCCCCCATATCTCTGCCATTTTATTTTATTTTGCATTTTCAATCTCTTTTGTTGCAACACGCACAGATTTGAGATGAGAGTAGGAAGAAGAGAGGTTCTTCACCCAGATCATTGAGCTTGCTGATCCATCTGTTGATGCTCTCGATGATTACCAATAGAAATATATTTGTTGTGACAATTTCATCTGTGGAAGGTTCCAATGATACATTCTATAAAAATGATGTGACAATTTATATAATATATAGTATTTTAATGCCATGACATATAATCATTTAAATCTCCATGGCATATGATCATCCAAACATGATTTAGCAATGATCATACTCTCGTACCAATGCAATCGTTTTCGAACATGTATCATGATCATACTCTCGTACCAATGCAATACATCACTTTGAGCATCCAAACATGATTTAGCATTCAACATAGATATCAATTATAATTACCAAATATGTAAACATCGAAACAAAAATATTGGTATTGATCTCAATGCCAATATCCTAGGATGTTGACATTACACTGAATGCAATGCCAAGCTTCCCAATACAAACATCCAAACGGAGCCTTAGGGGTATTAATAAATATGCTAATTTGATGAAAATAAGATAGGGGAGATGGATTCAAACATAGTTTTGCGGAGCGTATGTGTCCATCTCCGTTGATCATCCGAAGTGATCCCACCACTCGCTAAGATTCATGTCATAATTAAGGTTCATCAGCTAGAAGGTGACTCTATCCACACCCTCATTCATGCTCCCGGAGAAGGCGAGCACGATGTATTTCAATGTCATGTAAAATCACTTTTCGTGTAAGGTCACTCATCCGAGACTTCTAGTATTCGGTTAATTTTTTGTCTTACTAGACCAACATGTTCTTGTGTAGGGTTGTGTATCGATGATTAGAAATAAGCCTGGGCTTGAGGTTTCCTCTTGTAGCTGTGCATTAGTAGATGGGATTTTAAAGATAATGAAGCACATGTGTGCAATATCAAGTAAAAAATATGGTCCATTGATGTGGGTAATGTGTCCTCATGTGCACGATGATGCCGCATGCTGATGTTTTCACGGATCAATTGTCCACCTCAGATTCCTCCTCATGTCGTGTGGAGTGTGGTATTAAGATAAACAATCACCTTAAATTTTGTCACCACACTTTTACCCACTAGATGATAACCATAATAGCGACCTATTAATATTATCACCTGAGCATAGCATCAAATCATGCAAGTAACACTAGTGAAACATTAATACCATTACCGATCATGTTGGTTTGGGTACCTGTCAAACCTTCAAGATCGAGATAAATAGATCAAAGATATAGAATGGATATCTACTCCCATATTGCACAATATCCCATAAAAGTTAGATGCACATATTGCTGCGTGGATTAGGCCTCAGCCCATAGCCCAATTGGACTACTCACACATAATTAGATGAACAATAGCAAACATTGTATAACAAATCTCAAGGAGATGAATGATGAGTCTTACAATGCCGCCAATCGAATATCAAATCTATATTACAAGTAGATGGAGAGGGGATGAAGATGCTTGAGGTGTTGATGAAGCGTTGAAGTCGATGGCGGTGGCTTCAAGGCTACGGTGGTGATGGTGATGCCCACAAGTATAGGGGATCATTGAAATCTTCGATGACAAGTGGTATTACCCAAATTTTAGTCTGACTCATGAGAAAACACAAGAATACCAGTAAGACTTTACCAGTTGAGGCGTCACTCTCAACCACACCTGTATATCAATATTCTCAAAAGCAAGTGGTGATTGCAGCAGTTGATACAAAGTAGTAACATAAAAGCAGTAAGAAGTAACAACAGATTTCCAGTTTTCACCGGAATTAGTAACTTGTGAATTCAGAGACTAAAAGCGTAGGAATGAGGTGATAGTGGGATGTTGCATGGACAAGATTGATCATATATGAGATAGGCATAATTTGGGTTCATCTCTAACTTTTTTGTGTGTAGGTATGTATCCCAAATATAGTTGTGCGCAGTAACCAAGAGAATTTGCACAACATCTATTGTCGTATCTGCCCATTTCACTGGGGCCAACTTGGAACAACATGTAATTAAGGTCTAACTTTTCAAATAGACTGTATCAATGCATCAACACTTCATGAACACATAATATCCTCAAACTACTACATATCCAGAAACTCAATTCGGCTCCCGGGTGCATATGATCCCTCTACCATAAAAACATATTTCTAAGTGTTAAAAAAAATTATAAAAAAATTTACATGTACATCTCCATAATATATGTGTGTTTGTCCAGTTTCAACAAAAAATGATATTTTTTAGTCTACGTGAAAAAGAAAATTTATCTTGTGACAAATCTTTGTTTTAGCACCGAATTTTGTCTTTTTTACACACGCCACATGACAAGTCGATTTTTCATGGAACGACTTTGTGAGCGCGTAGCACGTGAAGATGTACGTGTGAAATTTTTGTTTCAATTTTTTGTCATTTCAAAATGTGTCTGACATGCATTTCAAAATAAAGGGAGCACACGCTTCCTTGTGCCAAAACATCACACCCACCCTTTTTTCCCTAACTATCACTTTAGGGTTCGCATGTTCAACATAATAATAGGAAATACACGTTGTAGATAAATACCAAACTAAAATATATGATGGGGCAATAGGAATTCAGTAATGGATCATGTCACTCGGGCCCTGGTAACAAGCATTAGGCCTAAGAAAGTGCATCAACACTATATAAAAGTATCCTCAAGATGACCCCCTCAAATCTCAATACATATGACTTATTACATGATAAATCTCATCCAATCCCCATCCACCTCACAAGACTACATGAGACTACTCACACATGGTGATGGAGAAAGAGCACATGGTTGATGGAGATGTTGTTGTTGACGATGGTGATGAAGATGGCGACAAAATCCCCCTCTCCGACGTGGAGATCAGGACCAATGTGACCCTCGAAAGGAAGATCGTGGTGGTGGCGGTGCTCCATATCACAAATAGGTCCGTCCTTCTGGGTGGATAGGTTTTCGGGGTATATAAAGAGGTACGCAAAAGGAGGAGGCAAGGCGATTCTCAAGTGGCCAAAAGCCCTGGGTGGCACGGCCTAGGTAGGGGGCCGCGCCACCTAGTGGATCCCGACCCTCGTGGCCCCTCTCGTCTCGTTCGAAAACCCAACATCCTTGTTCCGATGAAAAACTTGTGTAGTATTTCCCCTGATTTTATTTCCTGCGAAAACAACCACAAAGAAGACTTCGCTAAAAACATCGTCAAATTCAGCTATTTTTATTCAAGTATGGTGAGATTCCGATGCAAAACATTGAGCAAAATACTTGGAAAAGTAGATACATTTTGGATGTATTAGGTCCCTCCCCCAAGCTTAGCTCATTGTTTGTCCTAAAAAAACTCAAACGCGGTGCAGAAGTGATAAAAGACTTTGACAAGAACTTTGCTCTATACATGTGTGACATTTTAATAGCAACAAGTGTTCATTTCATGAATTTCTTAATGCATAGAAAAGTGTTGGCAAGGGTTCACTCATTCTATATTTCAATATTTATACATGCTGTAAGGAAAATAATATATGGAGACAATATTTAGAAAACATCATAATGGCAGCAAACAAAGTTCTCACATCGCTTTTTTATTGAACCACGAGCGAGGTTTTTGAGACCTTTTATTCTTTCAAATGTTTAACTAGTAATTAATCATGCTTGCATTACAAACCAAATACTCAGGCAATGATGTACCCTTTCAGTCTCTACCTTTAAACTCTCATAAAAGATCCATACATGAGTATGTGGCTAGTTTCTTCAGTTGACAACATTAAGATGGAATGGAAGTAGGAAACATAGTTGCTTCATATCTTTATGTCTTGGATGAGCAACGAGGATTACCCTCAATAGAAATGTAAATTTGTGTAATTCTTTTTTATTTTCCAAGGATGTCAATTATAGTAGTGGTAATAAAATTAAAAGTCGGCTCATTGGGATTTTCTTTATCTTTTCAGGATTTCGGCTCAAGGACTTTTTCCCACCAATACATTATTCATGTTGGTGGAATTGGCTTTTGAGGATAGCAATAAGGCTAAGTAGTATCAAACCACCTATATATGACTCTCCAATGAGGTTCACCATGTGAAAGACTAAACTATCATACTAACATTAACCTTTATATTTTAAAGATACAACGGAATATAAATATTCATCATTGAATGTTTGCCAAATCTACAATAACAAGCACAACGGAATGCATAGACATTTGTTCACAACCACTCTCTCTTAATCAAAACTCAATATTGTTACTTAATAGCATCTCATATGCATCATCATATAGCCAAAAAGAACACATGCAGAGTAGACATTTGCTACTACTTTCCTAAGTATTAATGAACCCATGTTGTGAGCAATTTACATTATTAAATTGCATAAATAAATATAGCAAATGTGTCATACCTCTTTTATCAATCCTATACTGGTTCATCATTGTTGCTCTTCCTCTCCCAACTAAAACTTCGCAATTCAATCACATACCACTAGTAGAAAACATGGCTTATATTTTTAGCTCCAAAAAGCATTAGCACCGTGATACGTCCCAAACGTATCTATAATTTCTTATGTTCCATGCTACTTTTATGATGATACTCACATGTTTTATACACATTATATGTCATATTTATGCGTTTTCCGGAACTAACCTATTGACGAGATGCCGAAGGGCTAGTTGCTGTTTTCTGCTGTTTTTGATTTCAGAAATCCTCGTAAGGAAATATTCTCGGAATCGGACGAAATCAATGCCCAGCATCCTATTTTTCCACGAAGCTTCCAGAACACCCGAGAGCCAGCAGAGGGGGGCCATAGGGCCACCAGATGACAAGGTGGCGCGGCCAGGGCCTGGGCCGCGCCCCCCTATTGTGTCACCACCCCGTCAGCCCTCCGACTCCGCCTCTTCGCCTATTTAAAGGTCCCTGACCTAAAACCTCGAGACAGAAAAAGCCACGGTACGAGAAACCTTCCAGAGCCACCGCCATCGCGAAGCCAAGATCTGGGGGACAGGAGTCTCTGTTCCGGCACGCTGCCGGGACGGGGAATTGCCCCCGGAAGGCTCCTCCATCGACACCACCGCCATCTTCATCAACGCTGCTGTCTCCCATGAGGAGGGAGTAGTTCTCCATCGAGGCTAAGGGCTGTACCGGTAGCTATGTGGTTAATCTCTCTCCTATGTACTTCATTACAATGATCTCATGAGCTGCCTTACATGATTGAGATTCATATGAGTTTTGTATCACTATTCATCTATGTGTTACTCTAGTGATGTTATTAAAGTACTCTATTCCTCCTCCATGGTGTAACAGTGACAGTGTGTGCATCATGTAGTACTTGGCGTAGGTTATGATTGTAATCTCTTGTAGATTATGAAGTTAATTATTGCTATGATAGTATTGATGTGATCTATTCCTCCTTCATAGTGTGATGGTGATAGTGTGCATGCTATGTTAGTACTTGGTGTAATTGCAATGATCTATCATGCACTCTAAGGTTATTTAAATATGAACATCGAATGTTGTGGAGCTTGTTAACTCCGGCATTGAGGTGCTCTTGTAGCCCTACGCAATTAGTGGTGTTCATCATCCAACAAAAGAGTGTAGAGCGGTTTTATTATGTGATCAATGTTGAGAGTGTCCACTAGTGAAAGTATGATCCCTAGGCCTTGTTTCCAAACATCGAATCTCCGTTTATTTACTGTTCTGTTGCTTGTTTACTCGCTGCCATATTTTATTCAGATCGCTATTACCACTCATATACATCCATACTACTTGTATTTCACTATCTCTTCGCCGAACTAGTGCACCTATACATCTGACAAGTGTATTAGGTGTGTTGGGCACACAAGAGACTTCTTGTATCGTGATTGCGGGGTTGCTTGAGAGGGATATCTTTGTCCTCTTCCTCCCCGAGTTCGATAAACCTTGGGTGATCCACTTAAGGGAAACTTGCTGCTGTTCTACAAACCTCTGCTCTTGGAGGCCCAACACTGTCTACAAGAATAGAAGCACCCATAGACATCAAGAACTTTTCTGGCGCCGTTGCCGGGGAGGAAAGGTAAAAGGCACTCATACTCCGGTCCCAGGTAAAGTACTTTTCTGGCGCTATTGTGTGAGTGTTCGAAGCTATTTCCTTTAGATTCTGCAATTGCATCTTTTTTTTCTTGTTTTACACTAGTAAGGCATAATGGAAAACATCTGTGAGCTTTTTGTACTATTTCCTGAGTCAAGACATGAATGGTTTAATGCGAAAATTAAAAAACCTATGGAACCTTATTTGCATGCTAGTAGTAATATTAGTATGAACTCTTTGAACACCATTGTTGATAATGATATAGAAAATTCTAAGCTTGGGGAGGTCGGTTTTGATGAAAATGATCTCTTTAGCCCTCCGGGTATTGAGGAGAAAGTTTATGTTGATTATGATATGCCTCCCATATATGATGATTATAATGATAGTGGTCTTTTGTTTCCACCTACTATGGAGGATAAATTTAATTATGATTACAATATGCCTCCTATATTTGATGATAGCTACTTTGTTGAATTTGCTCCCACTACAACTAATGAAATTGATTATGCTTATGTGGAGAGTAATAATTTTATGCATGAGACTCCTGATAAGAATGTTTCATTTGATAGTTATATTGTTGAGTTTGCTCATGATGCTACTGAAAGTTATTATGAGAGAGGAAAATATGGTTGTAGAAGTTTTCATGTTACTAAAACACCTCTCTATATGCTGAAATTTTTAAAGTTACACTTGTTTTATCTTTCTATGCTTGTTGCATTATGCTTCATGAATTTATTTGTGTACAAGATTCCTATGCATAGGAAGTGGGTTAGACTTAAATTTGTTTCATACTTGCTTTTCGATGCTCTCTTTGCTCCAACTCTTATTTCTTGCGAGTGCATCATTAAAACTGCTGAGCCCATCTTAATGGCTATAAAGAAAGCACTTCTTGGGAGATAACCCATGTGTTTATTTTACTACAGTATTTTGTTTTATATTTGAGTCTTGGAAGTTGTTACTACTGTAGCAACCTCTCTTTATCTTTATTTTATTGCATTGTTGTGCCAAGTAAAGTATTTGATAGTAAAGTCAATACTAGATTTGGATTGCTGCGCAGAAACAGATTTCTTGCTGTCACGAATTTCAATATGCCTCTCTGTAGGTAACTCAGAAAAATCTGCCAATTTACGTGCGTGATCCTCAGATATGTACGCAACTTTCATTCAATTTGAGCATTTTCATCTGAGCAAGTCTGGTGCCTCTTTAAAATTCGTCTTTACGGACTGTTCTGTTTTTGACAGATTCTGCCTTTTATTTCGCATTGCCTCTTTCGCTGTGTTGGATGGATTTCTTTGTTCCATTACCTTCCAGTAGCTTTGTGCAATGTCCAGAAGTGTTAAGAATGATTGTGTCACCTCTGAACATGTGAATTTTTCATTATGCACTAACCCTCTAATGAGTTTGTTTTAAGTTTGGTGTGGAGGAAGTTTTCAAGGGTCAAGAGAGGAGGATGATATAATATGATCAAGAAGAGTGAAAAGTCTAAGCTTGGGGATGCCCCCGTGGTTCATCCCTGCATATTTCAAGAAGACTCAAGCATCTAAGCTTGGGGATGCCCAAGGCATCCCCTTCTTCATCGACAACTTATCAGGCTTCTTCTCTTGAAACTATATTTTTATTCGGACACATCTTATGTACTTTACTTGGAGCGTCTGTGTGCTTTTATTTTTGTTTTGTTATTTTCATTATCTGAATAAATGCTTGTGTGGGAGAGAGACACGCTCCGCTGGTTCATATGAACACATGTGTTCTTAGCTTTTAATGTTCATGGCGAAGGTTGAAACTGCTTCGTTAATTGTTATATGGTTGGAAACAGAAAATGCTGCATGTGGTAATTGGTATAATGTCTTGAATAATTTGATACTTGGCAATTGTTGTGCTCATATAGATCATGTTTAAGCTCTTGCATCATGTACTTTGCACCTATTAATGAATAACTACATAGAGCCTGTTAAAATTTGGTTTGCATGTTTGATCTCTAGAGTCTAGATATTTTTACGGTTAAGGTGTTTGAACAACAAGGAGACAATGTAAAGTCTTATAATAGTTACAATATGTTCATATGTAAGCTTTGCTGCACCTTTTATACTTGAGTTTGCTTCAAACAACCTTGCTAGCCTAGCCTTGTATTGAGAGGAATTCTTCTCGTGCATCCAAATCCTTGAGCCAAATACTATGCCATTTGTGTCCATCATACCTACCTACCACATGGTATTTCTCCGCCATTCCAAAGTACATTACTTGAGTGCTACCTTTAAAATTCTATTCTTTGTCTTTGCAAAATATAGCTCATGGGAAAATAGCTTTAAAAACTATTGTGGTGAAGATATGTAGCTATGTGTCTTATTTCTTAATAAGTTGCTTGTTGAGCGGTAACCATGTTTCTGGGGACGCCATCAACTTTTACCTTTGTTGAATATCATGTGAGTTGCTATGCATGTTCGTCTTGTCTTAAGTAAGGGCGATTTTCATGATCAAATGGTTTGAGTATGCATATTGTTAGAGAAGAACATTGGGCCGCTAACTAAAGCCATGATCCATGGTGGAAGTTTCAGTTTGAACATTAATCCTCAATCTCTTATGAGAATTTTAACTGTTGTTGATTGCTTATGCATTAAAGAGGAGTCCATTATCTGTTGTCTATGTTGTCCCGGTATGGATGTCTAAGTTGAGAATAATCAGAAAGCGAGAAATCCAATGCGAACTTTCTCCTTAGACCTTTGTACATGCGGCATAGAGGTACCCCTTTGTGACACTTGGTTGAAACATATGCTATGCAATGATAATCCGTGTTAATCCATGCTAATTAGGACAAGGTGCGAGCACTATTAGTATACTATGCATGAGGCTTGCAACTTATAAGATATCGTATACATAAAACATATGCTTTATTACTACCGTTGACAAAATTGTTTCTTGTTTTCAAAATGAAAAGCTCTAGCACAAATATAGTAATCAATGCTTCCCTCTGCGAAGGGCCTATCTTTTACTTTATTGTTGAGTCAGTTTACCTATTCTTTCTACCTTAGAAGCAAACACTTGTATCAACTGTGTGCATTGATTCTTACATGTTTACCTATTGCACTTGTTATATTGCTTTGTGTTGACAATTATCCATAAGATATACATGTTACAAGTTGAAAGCAATTGCTGAAACTTAATCATCCTTTGTGTTGCTTCAATGCCTTTACTTTGAATTTATTGCTTTATGAGTAACTCTTATGCAAGTCTTATTGATGCTTGTCTTGAAAGTATTATTCATGAAAAGTCTTTGCTGTATGATTCATTTGTTTACTCATTATCTTCATCATTGCTTCGAATCGCTGCATTCATCTCATATGCTTACAATTGTATTGATCAAGATTATGATAGCATGTCACTTCAAAAATTATCTTTGTTATCGTTTACCTACTCGAGGGCGAGTAGGAACTAATTAAGCTTGGGGATGCTTGATACGTCCCAAATGTATCTATAATTTCTTATGTTCTATGCTACTTTTATGATGATACTCACATGTTTTATACACATTATATGTCATATTTATGCGTTTTCCGGAACTAACCTATTGACGAGATGCCGAAGGGCCAGTTCTTTGTTTTCTGCTGTTTTTGGTTCCAGAAATCCTAGTAAGGAAATATTCTCGGAATCAGACGAAATCAATGCCCAGTATCCTATTTTTCCACGAAGCTTCCAGAACACCCGAGAGCCAGGAGAGGGGGGCCACAGGGCCACCAGATGACAGGGTGGCGCGGCCAGGGCCTGGGCCGCGCCCCCTATTGTGTCAGCACCCCGACAGCCCTCTGACTCCGCCTCTTCGCCTATTTAAAGGTCCCTGACCTAAAACCTCGAGATGGAAAAATCCACGGTACGAGAAACCTTCCAGAGCCGCCGCCATCGCAAAGCCAAGATCTGGGGGCCAGGAGTCTCTGTTCCAGCACGCTGCCGGGACGGGGAAGTGCCCCCGGAAGGCTCCTCCATCGACACCACCGCCATCTTCATCAACGCTGCTGTCTCCCATGAGGAGGGAGTAGTTCTCCATCGAGGCTAAGGGCTGTACCGGTAGCTATGTGGTTAATCTCTCTCCTATGTACTTTAATACAATGATCTCATGAGCTGCCTTACATGATTGAGATTCATATGAGTTTTGTATCACTATTCATCTATGTGTTACTCTAGTGATGTTATTAAAGTACTCTATTCCTCCTCCATGGTGTAACAGTGACAGTGTGTGCATCATGTAGTACTTGGCGTAGGTTATGATTGTAATCTCTTGTAGATTATGAAGTTAATTATTGCTATGATAGTATTGATGTGATCTATTCCTCCTTCATAGTGTGATGGTGAAAGTGTGCATGCTATGTTATTACTTGGTGTAATTGCAATGATCTATCATGCACTCTAAGGTTATTTAAATATGAACATCGAATGTTGTGGAGCTTGTTAACTCCGGCATTGAGGTGCTCTTGTAGCCCTACGCAATTAGTGGTGTTCATCATCCAACAAAAGAGTGTAGAGCGTTTTTATTATGTGATCAATGTTGAGAGTGTCCACTAGTGAAAGTATGATCCCTAGGCCTTGTTTCCAAACATCGAATCTCCGTTTATTTACTGTTATGTTGCATGTTTACTCGCTGCCATATTTTATTCAGATCGCTATTACCACTCATATACATCCATACTACTTGTATTTCACTATCTCTTCGCCGAACTAGTGCACCTATACATCTGACAAGTGTATTAGGTGTGTTGGGGACACAAGAGACTTCTTGTATCGTGATTGCAGGGTTGCTTGAGAGGGATATCTTTGTCCTCTTCCTCCCTGAGTTCGATAAACCTTGGGTGATCCACTTAAGGGAAACTTGCTGCTGTTCTACAAACCTCTGCTCTTGGAGGCCCAACACTGTCTACAAGAATAGAAGCACCCGTAGACATCACACCGTGTAACATCCCAACTTTTCAATAAAGAAAGAAAGAGAGTTTCCAAAATGCAAATTATAGAACCAACAAAAACTTTTTATCTCCATATAGTGCTATGCATATAACTCACCTCTTATTTTTGTGTTAGTGTGCATTTTCCCTGATGATTGTTTGTATGTTTGCAAGGGCGCTAAAACCCTAACCAATGATCACTTGATCAACCAAATAAAAGGAAAAAGAAAACAGAAAAGAAAATAGAAAAATCAAACCAACACACACATATGGTTTATGCCATTTTTGCAAATTCTTAACCTAGACCATTTTGGTTTGCACCATTGCTTGTAAATGGTTACTAAACACTTATTAACACTTTTAGAATCAAAGAAACTCAAATCAAATCAAATTTGAGTGAAATTTGAGCTCACATGCACTAATGGTCACTTCTGACAATTTTAGCCTGATGCCTACTTTGAGCCCTGTTATTTAGAGATTTCTCAACTACACTTTGCCAACTCTTTGCACCTTATCCTAGACAACATCAAAGTGAACAACTTTGCCCAAAACCATCACTGCAAATTCTTGCTTAATTTCAAATGGTGATCAAGAAAAGTGAGGACTTTGAAACATATTCTTGATCATATGTCATTTGGGATTTTGCAAACCAACTCCAAATTGACCCTCAACACCACCAGTAGACTTCAAATTTCATATGTTTGCAACCCACCAAATTTCAGCAAAAATTTCGAAAACAAAGTTCTTGCGGCCATTTCCTCAAACACCTTGTGAGCACAATTCTGCCAAACCAACACACTCAACAAACCAGCAGTCCATAGCCTAAACCATCATGCTTTTCTCATCAAATGTCCTTCTCTGACCTCCCTCCTCAGTGCCAAATACAATAGACAAGGTTTGGTCCTTTGCATCATCACCATTTTGACCAGGACATGCCATGTCGTGGCATGGCATGGACAACACCATGCCCTTCCTCTCTCTGGCCCTTCTCAACGAGCACAACCTTGTCACCTCGCTTCCTCTCACTCCCCTCAGTGTGCCAGACACGTCGCTCGACGAATTCGTGCACCACAGGCACCAGAACGCGCCATGCCCAGACGTGCCCAGACGCACACGCGCACGCCAGAGCGCGCACGGCGAACGCCACGGGCACGCCCAGACACGACGTCGCCCCGATCACCTGCGTCACCCCGTCCTCTCCTCTCTGCGCCACTCGCTCCCTCACGTCACCAGGAACCGCCCAGACAACTCCATTTGCCCGCGGGAACGCTGTAGCCGATGACCTCGTCGACGACCACCGCCGCGGTACTGAGCGCCCTCGTTACCCTCTCGTCCTCGCCTCTGCATGGTTTTCCCCGCAATCAGGCCTGGCGTCATCACCAGAACCTCGCCCACTCGCGCGCGTCAGCGCCAGTGCCTCCCTGTCCCCGTAGACGCGTCGCCACGAGCGCCACCTCCGCAGCACCACGGCCACCATCCGCCGCTATAAAAGCAGGCCTCCTCGCGCTCAACTCTTCACACCATCGCCTTCCCCTCTCCTCTCTGACCCTCCTCGTCCACTCGCCGCTCCACATTGCCCACCATAGGCCGCGAATTGCTCCCTCACTGCCCGTGCTCCGCCGCAGACGCTCGCCGGAGATAGACGCCGCCCCAGGAGACACCACTGCTACCAGGCGCTTCGCCGTCGTCGACAACCTCCCCGCACACACTACCAACCCTAGCTGGAGCCTCGGTGACCACGTCGACCCCCTACCTACGCCGCCAGTAGCCTCGCCGCTCGCCGGAGATGACGACGGCCGTGCGCCGTTCGATCCGCTTCTAATCCCGCGACTAGAAGTGAAACATACCGTTTCGCTGATTATGTTAGGCTGACTGGTGGACCCCACCTTGTCAGGCAGCCCACACGTGCTGGACGCGTTGTGGGCTGGCCTGTGCGTTTTTAAACGGTTTGGACCCAATATCGTTTCCCGCCAGCCCACGAATTCAAACTCGTTTTTCTGTTTCTAGTTTAATTTCAATACCGGTGCCTTTTTCAAAATTGCATAGTTTCAAATCCACTGGGCCAAATTTGATGAATTTGGTATTGATGAAAAGCTTGCAAAAAGATCTATCCAACCCCACTGGTCTCACCCTTAGTTTGTTTGTACAATTAAATTGATAAAAATAATAAGTCAGGGACTTTTGTAACTTAAAACAATTATTAAAAATCAACCATAAGTGATTTTGAGTTGATTGCAACTCTCATAAATCACATTTCACATACTCTACATGTTTATGTAAAAACATCACATAGTTGTTTGTATGATCATGGACTAGATCAAAATAATGGCTATGTGGCTATTTCTAGTTCATTTAAATCACTCAAAATTATTTTCCAATTAGTATGAGAGGTTCTCTCTCATTTAAATCATGGTCTTAAGAAATTCAAAGTGATGTGTTGAATTAGTCTATATCATCTCATTTTGAATTACTTAGAGACATTAAATTGTTGTTAAAGTAAGAATCAAATGGTATGAGGTTAGTACCTCATTTAAATCATTTTCCCCAAATGATAGATATGAATTGTTGAACTTGATCAACATGAATCCATACCTTATTATTATTTGAGGAACTTAAAACTTAAGAAGTTTCAATGAGAGGAAATTATTTCTCTCTTACAAGTTTTCTTAGCACACAAGTCAAACCCCTTTGGGATTAGTGTTGTGATGATGGTATGGCTTGTGTGACTCATGTGTGTGCTTAGTCTAGTATTTAAGTGTGGTTTGGTGATTGTATGTATCGTATTCGTTTTTAGACGCTAGTACCGAGGAGTATCAAGAGGAGGAGGAGGTCTACTTCCAAGGAGAAGAAGACCACTTTGATCAGTACACCAACCAAGGCAAGCTAATAAACTTGCAAAATGCCAAGCTCTACAAGAGCAAGGCATCACCATATTTTACTTTATGCCTAATGATCCTATCCCAAGTTTTTTACTTTACAAGATTTACTGTAATTTATTTATTAAAGTTACTTTTTGATTCATGATTCACTTGGTCTAGAGTAGCAAATTTAGCCTAGAGCAATCAAAGCTAGTTAGCACCCTTCATGACTAGTTGCTAGTGCTAACAAATAAAATTTGACTACTCTAGATGGGAACTTGGTGAAGTGAAGTGACTTGAATGTTTTTTTGAGGGTGAATGTGACTTGAATGACTTGGTGAACTTGATAAAAACTGATGGTTGGTTTGGATGTGATACCTTTCCAATTTACAAGTACCCCCACAATACCTGATTATGGGTAAGGCTTAACTGGAAGTTTATGTGTCTTAGTATGGGTTCCCTCTGAACAAGCATCATAGGGGTTATGCCGAGGCTGCCTACGTTAAAAGTGATATGATGTGAAATGAGGTGAATTGTCCGGCCAAGCCTCGTGCGGTTCCCAGGCCGACGGTTTGTCTTCACTGGGAGGCCAAGCTCATGGGGAGAGGTGCCTATACTAGGATATATAAGTGAAAGGTTATGGTTGATGATCCGCGTACTGAGTTACGATGATTCGGGGTTATCCCCAACGGATGTAATCAAATGTTGTGGCACAAGTGTGCAACCTCTGCAGAGTGTAAACCTATTCGAATAGCCGTGTCCACGGTTACGGACGATTGGAAAGGCCATATTGTTCGGTTGTCAGATATTTTTGTTCAAACTGAATTGTGACTTGACTTGAATCACAACTGAGTTGTGGGAATGACACTAATGTTTCCACTTGAGTTAGTTAGCAAATGATGAGTCTTTTACTAAATGCTTATGAACTAAATTTGGCTTCATGCAAATAAACCTAGAGCTTAGCACCCCTTTAGTGGAATTAGTGTTACTTACCTTAGTATTAGTTTGCGAGTACTTTAAAAGTACTCATGGCTGTGTCCCTGGCTATTCAAATGGCCAGACTATGAAGAGGAGCAGCAGTATGAAGAAGACGGCCAGCAGGACGGCTACAACAACTAGGAGTTCTTCGAACGTCAAGCGTTGCCCCGTGGAACTAGATAGTCCACTACTACTACGCTTCCGCTTAGTAATATTTGTGATGTTCGTTGATCAATAGATCAACTATGGTTGTAATATTGGATCATGTGATCTACTTTCGTAAGACGATTATGGTTTGTAATGAATGATGACTTATGATATCAACTGTTATGTCTCGCAACAACATTATTCCTGGGATTGCGATGAATGGCATAATAGGCATTTGGACTTAAAAATCCGGGTGTTGACACACCGGTTGTGCTACGAACCCAGACTAAAGGGTGCATTATCCCTGGTTCGTGCGGCCAGGACGTCGCAGGGGACTAGCAGAGCTTTAGCACCGGTTCGTGCATGACCTTTAGCACCGGTTCGTGGCACAAACCAGTGCTAAAGGATTGTCGCCAGCCACGTGGCAGGCGCGAAACCTTTAGCACCAGTTCATAGCATGAACCGGTGCTAAAGGTAAACACAAACTAGTGCTAAAGCCCCCACCTTTAACTATAAATTCAGCTCACCCCAGCCAACCCTCTCCCCTGTTTTTTCTTGGTGGAAGGTGTGAGGGTTGTGTGCTTGTTTGTTTTTCTTTCCTATGCACAAGAGGTGCTCGATGAAATGCCTGAGAGAATGATGTCGCTTGATTTCACACATAACAAAAATAATATGAGGTGCCCGAGCGACGCTTAAGCTTTCTCCTCTTTCTTTCCTCCTCGATCGAGGTAAGCAACTCTACCCTTTCATTTTTAGAGTGGTCATTTCACTATTTATGATGTTATGTAATGGTTTTCTGATAAACTTAATTATATGATGAAAAATACTGGCGTCAATGGATGTACGTTGACCGACGCCTTAACGAGTTCACTATGGGCCTGAAAGATTTTCTCCGTGTGGCTGAGAAAAACCCACATGCGGATGGTTTTATGTGTTGTCCATGTGTTGACTTGTCGGAACTTAAAGCAATACTCTAGATGGCAAGTCCTTCACTCCCACCTTGTTTGGAAATGTTTCATGCCCAACTATAATTGTTGGAACAAGCATGGAGAAAGAGGGATTATGATGGAAGATAATGAAGAAGAAGAAGAAGAAGAGGATGATGATATGTACCCTAAATACGGTGATATTGCAACGGGGTGGGCTGAAGATGAAGAGGCAGGGGAAGCTGAATATGAAGAGGCATCAGATGAGCCTGCTGATAATCTTCGTCGGGCCATCGCTGATGCACACAGAGAAGGAGAAAGTGCAAACGAGAAGCGGAAGTTAAAGGGCATGTTAGAGGATCACAAAAAAAGTTATACCCAAATTGCGAAGATGGAAACACAAAGCTCGGTACCACACTGGAGTTGCTGCAATGGAAGGCAGAGGCTGGTATATGTGACAGGACATTTGAGAAGTTACTGAAAATAATGAAGAAGAAGCTTCCAAAGGATAATGAATTTCCTGACAGTACATACAAAGCAAAGAAGGTTCTGTGCCCTCTAGGATTAGAGGTGCAGAAGATACATGCATGCATTAATGAATGCATTCTTTACCGCGGTGAGGAGTACAAAAATTTGAAAAATGCCCGGTATGCACTGCACTATGGTATAAGATCAGAGGAGATGACCCTGGTATGCCCGGTATGCACTGCACTACGGTATGCACTGCACTACTGTATAATATCAGACGAGATGACCCCCATGAGCCATCTCCATCGACTCCACCGCCATCTTCATCGCCGTTGCTGACTCCTATGATGAGGAGTGAGTAGTTCTCCGCCGAGGCTGAGGGCTTTACAGGTAGCTATGTGGTCTATCTATCTCTCCATGTATGATCTTTATGTGATCATGAGCTTTGTAATCTAGTTGAACAAGTAGATGTTATTTTTCAACTATTTTGCTACTCAAGTGGTTTTATTATGTTATCTCCAGGGACACCTTGTCCAACAGTGTGAAGGTGATAGTGTGCACACCGTATTTGTTTGTTAAGCTTAATTTACAGAATACTTATGAATTGTGGTGTCTAGTTAGTACCATCTTTGTATGCTCAAAGTGATAGCGTGGGACACCCTTAGATTGGGAATGCGAACTTCAAGGAGTGCTTATACAGTCCTACACAGTGAATTTGTGTTTGTTATCCAACCGGAGAGTGGTTCAGAGTAGCATAGTGAAGTGATAATATCTATGTATTCAATTATGGTATCATTATTCATGATCCCTATGCCTTGTTTCCAAGCATTAAAACACCGTTTACAACCAGTTCTGCTACATATTTGCTTGCTGTCATTTTTATTTCAGATTGCAATTACCACTCATAATCATCCATATTACTTGTATTTGACTATCTCTTCGCCGAACTAGTGCACCTATACACCTGACAAGTGTATTGGGTGTGTTGGGGACACAAGAGACTTCTTGTATCGTAATTGCAGGGTTGCTTGAGAGGGATATTTTTGACCTCTACCTCCCTGAGTTCGATAAACCTTGGGTGATCCACTTAAGTGAAACTTGTTGCTGTTCTACAAACCTCTGCACTTGGAGACCCAACACTGTCTACAAGAATAGAAGCACGTGTAGACAAACGTATCACACCTCGCCTGCCGCCATTGTACAATAAAGACCGCCCCCTCCTTCCTTCTCTCACTTCCACATTCAAATCTCACCGCGCCTCCTTCCTTCCTCTCGCCACGTTCCAATATCGTCCTCCCGCAAGAATATACTTGCCGCGAACGGCTTCGGGCGTGGCAGTGATACGTCCCAAACGTATCTATAATTTCTTATGTTCCATGCTACTTTTATGATGATACTCACATGTTTTATACACATTATATGTCATATTTATGCATTTTCCGGCACTAACCTATTGACGAGATGCCGAAGAGCCGATTGCTTTGTTTTCGCTGTTTTTGGTTTCAGAAATCCTAGTAAGGAAATATTCTCGGAATTGGACGAAATCAACGCCCAGGGTCCTATTTTTCCACGAAGCTTCCAGAAGACCGAAGAGGATACGAAGTGGGGCCACGAGGTGGCCACACACTAGGGCGGCGCGGCCTGGGCCTTGGCCGCGCCGGCCTGTTGTGTGGGGCCCTCGTGTGGCCCCCTGACCTGCCCTTCCGCCTACATATGGTCTTCGTCGCGAAACCCCCGCATGCGAGAGCCACGATACGGAAAACCTTCCAGAGACACCGCTGCCGCCAATCCCATCTCGGGGGATTCAGGAGATCGCCTCCGGCACCCTGCCGGAGAGGGGAATCATCTCCCGGAGGTCTCTTCATCGCCATGATCGCCTCCGGATCGATGTGTGAGTAGTCCACCCCTGGACTATGGGTCCATAGCAGTAGCTAGATGGTTGTCTTCTCCTCATTGTGCTATCATGTTAGATCTTGTGAGCTGCCTATCATGATCAAGATCATCTATTTGTAATGCTACATGTTGTGTTTGTTGGGATCCGATGAATATTGAATACTATGTCAAGTTGATTATCAATCTATCATAAATGTTATTTATGTTCTTGCATGCTCTCCATTGCTAGTAGAGGCTCGGCCAAGTTGATACTTGTGACTCCAAGAGGGAGTATTTATGCTCGATAGTGGGTTCATGCCTCCATTAAATCTGGGACAGGTGACAGAAAGTTCTAAGGTTGTGTATGTGCTGTTGCCACTAGGGATAAAACATCGATGCTTTGTCTAAGGATATTTGTGTTGATTACATTACGCACCATACTTAATGCAATTGTCTCGTTGTTTGCAACTTAATACTCGAGGGGTTCGGATGATAACCTGAAGGTGGACTTTTTAGGCATAGATGCATGCTGGATAGCGGTCTATGTACTTTGTCGTAATGCCCTGATTAAATCTCATAGTACTCATCATGATATATGTATGTGCATTGTTATGACTTCTTTATTTGTCAATTGCCCAACTGTAATTTGTTCACCCAACATCTGTTTATCTTATGGGAGAGACACCACTAGTGAACTGTGGACCCCGGTCCTATTCTTTACATCTGAAATACAAACTGCTGCAATTGTTCTTTACTGTTCTTTGCAAACAATCATCACCATCCACACTATACATCTAATCCTTTGTTTACAGCAAGCCGGTGAGATTGACAACCTCGCTGTTGCGTTGGGGAAAAGTTCTGTGATTGTGTTGTGCAGGTTCCACGTTGGCGCCGGAATCCCTGGTGTTGCGCCGCACTACACTCCGCCGCCATCAATCTTCAACGTGCTTCTTGGCTCCTACTGGTTCGATAAACCTTGGTTTCTTTCTGAGGGAAAACTTGCTACTGTACGCATCACACCTTCCTCTTGGGGTTCCCAACGGACGTGTCGACTGCACGCATCAAGCTCTTTTCTGGCGCCGTTGCCGGGGAGATCAAGACACGCTGCAAGGGGAGTCTCCCACATCCAATCTCTTTACTTTGTTTTTGTCTTGCTTTGTTTTACTTTATTTACCGCTTTGTTTGCTCTTATATCAAAAACACAAAAAAATTAGTTGCTAGTTTTACTTTATTTACTGTCTTGTTCTCTATATCAAAAACACAAAAAAATTAGTTACTTGCATTTACCTTATTTAGTTTGCTTTATTTACTATTGCTAAAATGGGTACTCCTAAAAATACTAAGTTGTGTGACTTCACTAGCACAAATAATAATGATTTCTTATGCACACCTATTGCTCCACCTGCTACTACAGCAGAATTCTTTGAAATTAAACCTGCTTTACTGAATCTTGTTATGAGAGAGCAATTTTCTGGTGTTAGTTCTGATGATGCTGCTGCCCATCTTAATAATTTTGTTGAACTATGTGAAATGCAAAAGTATAAGGATGTAGATGGTGACATTATAAAATTAAAATTGTTTCCTTTCCCATTAAGAGGAAGAGCTAAAGATTTGTTGCTATCTCTGCCTAGAAATAGTATTGAATCATGGACTAAATGTAAGGATGCTTTTATTGGTAGATATTATCCTCCCGCTAAAATTATATCTTTGAGAAGTAGCATAATGAATTTTAAGCAATTAGATAATGAACATGTTTCTCAAGCATGGGAGAGAATGAAATCTTTGGTAAAGAATTGCCCTACCCATGGGCTGACTACTTGGATGATCATCCAAACCTTTTATGCAGGATTGAATTTTTCTTCGCGGAACCTATTGGATTCATCTGCTGGAGGTACCTTTATGTCCATCACTTTGGGGGCGGCAACAAAGCTTCTTGATGATATGATGATAAAATACTCTGAATGGCACACGGAAAGAGCTCCACAAGGTAAGAAGGTAAATTCTGTTGAAGAAACCTCCTCCTTGAGTGATAAGATTGATGCTATTATGTATATGCTTGTGAATGGTAGATCTAATGTTGATCCTAATAATGTTCCTTTAGCTTCATTGGTTGCCCAAGAAGAACATGTTGATGTGAATTTCATTAAAAATAATAATTTCAACAACAATGCTTATAGGAATAATTCTGGTAACAACTATAGGCCATATCCTGCTGCTAATGGTAATAGTTATGGTAATTCTTATGGGAATTCTTACAACAATAATAGGAGTGTATCCCCTGGTCTTGAAGCCATGTTTAAAGAATTTATTAGTACACAAACTGCTTTTAACAAATATGTTGAGGAAAAGCTTGATAAAATTGATATTCTTGCTTCTAAGGTTGATAGACTTGCCTCTGATGTTGATCTTTTAAAATTGAAAGTTATGCCTAATAAGGATATTGAAAATAAAATTGTTACTACAGCAAATGCCATCCAAGTTCGAATTAATGAGGATATTAGATTGATGGCTGAATTGCATGCTAGGTGGGAAAGAGAAGAAAATGAAAAACTAGCTAAAGAGAATAATGTAGCTAAAGTTTGGACTATTACCACCACTAGTAATGTTAATGATTCACATGTTTCTACACCTCCTACTATCAATGGTAAAATAATTGGTGTTGGCAATGTTTCTACTCCTAGTGCAAAGCGTGCAAAATTGTCTGAAACTGGTAAAACTGCTGAAATTGATAAAACTGCTGAAATTTTTCAAAATATTGGGGATAATGATCCCATTTCTGTAGATCATAATGGTTTAGACTTTGATGATTGTAATATCTCTGAAGTTATAAAGTTCTTACAAAAGCTTGCTAAAAGTCCTAATGCTAGTGCTATAAATTTGGCCTTTACAAAACATATTACAAATGCTCTCATAAAAGCTAGAGAAGAGAAACTAAAACTTGAAACCTCTATTCCTAGGAAGTTGGAAGATGGTTGGGAGCCCATCATTAAGATGAGGGTCAATGATTTTGATTGCAATGCTTTATGTGATCTTGGTGCAAGTATTTCTGTTATGCCTAAGAAAATGTATGATATGCTTGACTTGCCACCATTGAAAAATTGTTATTTGGATGTTAATCTTGTTGATAATGCTATAAAGAAACCTTTGGGGAGGATTGATAATGTTCGTATTATGGTTAACAATAACCTTGTCCCCGTTGATTTTGTTGTCTTGGATATTGAATGCAATGCCATCTTGTCCCATTATATTGGGAAGACCTTTTCTTCGAACTGTTGGTGCCACCATTGATATGAAGGAAGGTAATATTAAATATCAATTTCCTCTCAAGAAAGGTATGGAACACTTCCCTAGAAAGAGAATGAATTTACCTTATGATTTTATTATTAGAACAACTTATGATGTTGATGCTTCGTCTCTTGATGTTACTTGATACACATTTTCTGCGCCTAGCTGAAAGGCGTTAAAGAAAAGCGCTTATGGGAGACAACCCATTATTTTACTTCTGAACTTTGTTTTATATTTGAGTCTTGGAAGTTGTTACTACTGTAGCAACCTCTCCTTATCTTTATTTTATTGCATTGTTGTGCCAAGTAAAGTCTTTGATAGTAAAGCCAATACTAGATTTGGATTGCTGCGCAGAAACAGATTTCTTGCTGTCACGAATTTCGATATGCCTCTCTGTAGGCAACTCAGAAAAATCTGCCAATTTACGTGCGTGATCCTCAGATATGTACGCAACTTTCATTCAATTTGGGCATTTTCATCTGAGCAAGTCTGGTGCCACTTTAAAATTCGTCTTTACGAACTGTTCTGTTTTGACAAATTCTGCCTTTTATTTCGCATTGCCTGTTTTCCTATGTTTGATGGATTTCTTTGTTCCATTAACTTCTAGTAGCTTTGTGCAATGTCTAGAAGTGTTAAGAATGATTATGTCACCTCTGAATATATGAATTATGCACTGACCCTCTAATGAGTTTGTTTCGAGTTTGGTGTGGAGGAAGTTTTCAAGGGTCAAGAGAGGAGGATGATACAATATGATCAAGAAGAGTGAAAAGTCAAAGCTTGGGGATGCCCCGTGGTTCATCCCTGCATATTTTAAGAAGACCCAAGCGTCTAAGCTTGGGGATGCCCAAGGCATCCCTTCTTCATCGACAACTTATCAGGTTCCTCTAGTGAAACTATATTTTTAGTCCGTCACATCTTATGTGCTTTACTTGGAGCGTCTGTTTGTTTTTGTTTTTGTTTTTGTTTAAATAAATCGGATCCTAGCATTCTTTCTGTGGGAGAGAGACACGCTCCGCTGTTTCGTATGAACACATGTGTTCTTAGCTTTATCTTTAATGTTCATTGCGAAAGTTGGACTATTTCATTCATTGTTATATGGTTGGAAACGGAAAATGCCGCATGTGGTAAATGGTTTAATGTCTTGAATAATGTGATACTTGCCAATTGTTGTGCTCATATAGATCATGTTTAAGCTCTTGCATCATGTACCTTGTACTCATTAATGAATAACTACATAGAGCTTGTTAAAATTTGGTTTGCATGATTGATCTCTAGAGTCTAGATATTTTCTCGGTTGAGGTGTTTGAACAACAAGGAGACAATGTAAAGTCTTATAATAGTTACAATATGTTCATATGTGAGCTTTGCTGCACCTTTTATACTTGAGTTTGCTTCAAACAACCTTGCTAGCCTAGCCTTGTATTGAGAGGAATTCTTCTCGTGCATCCAAATCCTTGAGCCAATAACCATGCCATTTGTGTCCACCATACCTACCTACTACATGGTATTTCTCCGCCATTCCAAAGTAAATTACTTGAGTGCTACCTTTAAAATTTCTATTCTTTACCTTTGCAATATATAGCTCATGGGACAAATAGCTTAAAAACTATTGTGGTGAAGAATATGTACTTATGTGTCTTATTTCTTAATAAGTTGCTTGTTGAGCGGTAACCATGTTTTATGGGGACGCCATCAACTCTTTTACCTTTGTTGAATATCATGTGAGTTGCTATGCATATTCGTCTTGTCTGAAGTAAGGGCGGTTCTCACAATCAAATGGTTTGAGTATGCATACTGTTAGAGAAGAACATTGGGCCGCTAACTAAAGCCATGATTCATGGTGGAAGTTTCAGTGTGGACAACTAAATCCTCAATCTCTTATGAGAATATTAATTGTGGTTAAATGCTTATGCATTAAAGAGGAGTCCATTATTTGTTGTCTATGTTGTCCCGGTATGGATGTCTAAGTTGAGAATAATCAAAAGCGAGAAATCCAATGCGAGCTTTCTCCTTAGACCTTTGTACAGGCGGCATAGAGGTACCCCTTTGTGACACTTGGTTGAAACATATGCTATGCAATGATAATCCGTGTTAATCCAAGCTAATTAGGACAAGGTGCGAGCACTATTAGTATACTATGCATGAGGCTTGCAACTTATAAGATGTCTTATACATAACACATATGCTTTATTACTACCGTTGACAAAATTGTTTCTTGTTTTCAAAATGAAAGGCTCTAGCACAAATATAGTAATCAATGCTTCCCTCTGCGAAGGGCCTATCTTCTACTTATTGTTGAGTCAGTTTGCCTATTCTTTCTATCTCGGAAGCAAACACTTGTATCAACTGTGTGCATTGATTCTTACATGTTTACTTATTGCACTTGTTATATTACTTTGTGTTGACAATTATCCATGAGATAAACATGTTGAAGTTGAAAGCTACCGCTGAAACTTTATCTTCCTTTGTGTTGCTTCAATGCTTTTACTTCGAATTTATTGCTTTATGAGTAACTCTTATGCAAGTCTTATTGATGCTTGTCTTGAAAGTATTATTCATGAAAAGTCTTTGCTATATGATTCATTTGTTTACTCATTATCTTCATCATTGCTTCGAATCGCTGCATTCATCTCATATGCTTTACAATAGTATGATCAAGATTATGATAGCATGTCACTTCAGAAATTATCTTTGTTATCGTTTACCTACTCGAGGGCGAGTAGGAACTAAGCTTAGGGATGCTTGATACGTCCCAAACGTATCTATAATTTCTTATGTTCCATGCTACTTTTATGATGATACTCACATGTTTTATACACATTATATGTCATATTTTTGCATTTTCCGGCACTAACCTATTGACGAGATGTCGAAGAGCCAATTGCTGTTTTCTGCTGTTTTTGGTTTCAGAAATCCTAGTAAGGAAATATTCTCGGAATTGGACGAAATCAACGCCCAGGGTCCTATTTTTCCACGAAGCTTCCAGAAGACCGAAGAGGATACGAAGTGGGGCCACGAGGTGGCCACACACTAGGGCGGCGCGGCCTAGGCCTTGGCTGCGCCGGCCTGTTGTGTGGGGCCCTCGTGTGGCCCCCTGACCTGCCCTTCCGCCTACATATGGTCTTCGTCGCGAAACCCCCAGTACCGGGAGCCACGATACGGAAAACCTTCCAGAGACGCCGCCGCCGCCAATCCCATCTCGGGGGATTCAGGAGATCGCCTCCGGCACCTGCCGGAGAGGGGAATCATCTCCCGGAGGTCTCTTCATCGCCATGATCGCCTCCGGATCGATGTGTGAGTATTCCACCCCTGGACTATGGGTCCATAGCAGTAGCTAGATGGTTGTCTTCTCCTCATTGTGCTATCATGTTAGATCTTGTGAGCTGCCTATCATGATCAAGATCATCTATTTGTAATGCTACATGTTGTGTTTGTTGGGATCCGATGAATATTGAATACTATGTCAAGTTGATTATCAATCTATCATATATGTTGTTTATGTTCTTGCATGCTCTCCGTTGCTAGTAGAGGCTCGGCCAAGTTGATACTTGTGACTCCAAGAGGGAGTATTTATGCTCGATAGTGGGTTCATGCCTCCATTAAATGCGGGACGATGATGAGAAAGTTCTAAGGTTGTGGATGTCTCTGTTGCCACTAGGGATAAAACATCGATGCTTTGTCTAAGGATATTTGTGTTGATTACATTACGCACCATACTTAATGCAATTGTCTGTTGTTTACAACTTAATATTGGAGGGGGTTCGGATGATAACCTGTAGGTGGACTTTTTAGACATAGATGCATGCTGGATAGCGGTCTATGTACTTTGTCGTAATGCCCTGATTAAATCTCATAGTACTCATCATGATATATGTATGTGCATTGTTATGCCTTCTTTATTTGTCAATTGCCCAACTGTAATTTGTTCACCCAACATTTGTTTATCTTATGGGAGAGACACTACTAGTGAACTGTGGACCCCGGTCCTATTCTTTACATCTGAAATACAAACTGCTGCAATTGTTCTTTACTGTTCTTTGCAAACAATCATCACCATCCACACTATACATCTAATCCGTTGTTTACAACAAGCCGGTGAGATTGACAACCTCGCTGTTACGTTGGGGCAAAGTTCTGTGATTGTGTTGTGCAGGTTCCACGTTGGCGCCGGAATCCCTGGTGTTGCGCCGCACTACACTCCGCCGCCATCAACCTTCAACGTGCTTCTTGGCTCCTACTGGTTCGATAAACCTTAGTTTCTTTCTGAGGGAAAGCTTGCTACTGTACGCATCACACCTTCCTCTTGGGGTTCCCAACGGACGTGTCGACTGCACGCATCAGGCAGCCTCACGGTGTCGGAGGCGTTGGTGCTGTACGGCGCGTGGTACCCCGTCCCGCTGGACATGCGCCTACCAAGCAGCGGCGGCTGGAGGCTGGCCATCAACGGGATAGGCGTCTCGCCGCCACCGGGCACTGATCGTTGGAGGGACGCGATCAGACCCCAGGGCGTGCGCGTCAGCACCGAGGAGCGCGCCGATCCCTCCTGGGCCCCCGCCGGCAACGGTGACTGGTGGGTGGATTTCTTCTAGGCGCAGTACGACACCGACAGGAATAGCACCGACGGCCTCGTCGGCCGAAGGAACACGTGGAACAAGGAGGGGCGCATCCTTTTCTGGAGCGATCTCGGGCGCACCCTCTCGGCCTTCGTCAACGGCATCCACAACAACACCCCACGAAGTGGGGCCATGGGGCGCCGACACCACAAGGCCGCGCGGCCAAGGGGGGCCCGCGCCGCCCTATGGTGTGGGCCCCTCGTGAGCCCCCCGACTCTGCCCTTCCGCCGACTTATACTCTCCGTCGCGAAAACCCTATTACCGAGAGCCACGATACGGAAAAAGTTCCAGAGATGCCGCTGCCGCCAATCCCATCTCGGGGGATTCTGGAGATCGCCTCCGGCACCCTGCCGGAGAGGGGAATCATCACCGGAGGGCTCTACATCACCATGCCCGCCTCCGGATTGATGTGTGAGTAGTTCATCCTTGGACTATGGGTCCATAGCGGTAGCTAGATGGTTGTCTTCTCCTCATTGTGCTATCATGTTAGATCTTGTGAGCTGCCTATCATGATCAAGATCGTCTATTTGTAATGCTACATGTTGTGTTTGTTGGGATCCGATGAATATGGAATACTATGTCAAGTTGATTATTGATCTATCATATATGTGTTGTTTATGATCTTGCATGCTTTCCGTTGCTAGTAGAGGCTCTGGCCAAGTTGATACTTGTGACTCCAAGAGGGGGTATTTATGGTCGATAGTGGGTTCATGCCTCCATTGAATGCAGGACGAAGTGACAGAAAGTTCTAAGGTTGTGGATGTGATGTTGCCACTAGGGATAAAACATCAATGCTTTGTCTAAGGATATTTGTGTTGATTACATTACGCACCATACTTAATGCAATTGTCTGTTGTTCGCAACTTAATACTGGAAGGGGTGCGGATGCTAACCCGAAGGTGGACTTTTTAGGCATAGATGCATGCTTGATAGCGGTCTATGTACTTTGTCGTAATGCCCTAAGTAAATCTCATAGTAGTCATCATGATATGTATGTGCATTGTTATGCCCTCTCTATTTGTCAATTGCCCAACTGTAATTTATTCACCCAACATGCTATTTCTTATTGGAGAGACACCACTAGTGAACTGTGGACCCCGGTCCATTCTTTTACATCTGAAATACAATCAACTGCAATCTCTGTTCTCTGTTGTTCTTCACAAGAAAACATCATTCTCCACACCATACGTTTAATCCTTTGTTTACAGCAAGCCGGTGAGATTGACAACCTCACTGTTAAGTTGGGGCAAAGTATTTTGATTGTGTTGTGCGGGTTCCACGTTGGCGTCGGAATCCCCGGTGTTGCGCCGCACTACACTCCTTCACCAACAACCTTCACGTGGCCTTCATCTCCTACTCGGTTCGATAACCTTGGTTTCTTACGAGGGAAAACTTGCTGTCTGTACGCATCACACCTTCCTCTTGGGGTTCCCAACGGACGTGTGCTTCACGCGTTATCGAGCTCTTTTTCAGGCGCCGTTGCCGGGGAGATCAAGACACGCTGCAAGGGGAGTCTCCCACATCCAATCTCTTTACTTTGTTTTTGTCTTGCTTTACTTTACTTTATTTACTGCTTTGTTTTCTTTCTCTATATCAAAAATACAAAAAAAAAATTAGTTACTTGCTTTTTACTGTCTTGTTTGCTCTATATCAAAAACACAAAAAATTAGTTACTTGCATTTACTCTACTTTATTTAGTTTGCTTTATTTACTATTGCAAAAAATGAGTAATCCTGAAGTTGAAGTTCGTTCGTTTAAGCAACAAGGGGGAGAATGTTTTAAAGATGCTTGGTATAGAATTAGTGATGCTCATCATAGGTGCACTAAGAAACACTCCACTATTATCCTACTTAGGAACTTTTATGTTGGTATCTCTAGCTGGAATATATAGGTATGTTCTTGATACTCTTGCGGGAGGTAATTTCCTAGGCACTCCTGCTTTAGAAGCTAGTTGCATTATTGAGAGTCTAGTTGGAATACCACCTGTTAATGAAGCTAGAATTGAAATCTCTCTTGAAGATGTCATGAAAAAGTTGGAGGCCATAGAGAAACATCTTCCAAGTGTTGAGACTAAAATGGGAATATTACTTGATAACACTGATAAACTTGATAAATCTCTAAGAGGAATTAATGAGAGAATTGCCGTTTTATAAACTTGTGCTACTCATGATAATCAAACCCATAGGATTAGTGAACTTGAAGAAGCTATGGGAACCTTGGGTTCAACTTTTTCTTCTCTTAAGTTTAAGGAGAAAGCTTATGTGGGTAAGGAGCAAAAGTTCATGTATGTCTCTAAGGTGCCTAAGCCAAAAAACTATTATAGGCCTAAAATTGACAAAGCCCTTAGTACCACTATGGATGATGGAGCATCTAAGATACCTATTGTGATAAATTGTGAAAATTATGATGTTAATGCTTCATCTCTTGATAATACTTGATTCACACTTTCTGCGCCTAGCTGAAAGGCGTTAAAGAAAAGCGTTTATGGGAGACAACCCATTATTTTACTTCTGCACTTTTGTTTTATATTTGAGTCTTGGAAGTTGTTACTACTGTAGCAACCTCTCCTTATCTTTATTTTATTGCATTGTTGTGCCAAGTAAAGTCTTTGATAGTAAGGTTGATACTAGATTTGGATTACTGCGCAGAAACAGATTTCTTGCTGTCACGAATTTGAGTAGAAATCTCTGTAGGTAACTCAGAAAAATCTGACAATTTTCGTGTGTGATCCTCAGATATGTACGCAACTTTCATTCAATTTGACCTTTTTCATCTGAGCAAGTTAAGTGCCCCTAAAAAAATCGTCTTTACGGACTGTTCTGTTTTGACAGATTCTGCCTTTTTTATTTCGCATTGCCTCTTTTACTATATTGGATGGATTCTTTGTTCCATTAACTTTCAGTAGCTTTGGGCAATGTTCAGAAGTGTTAAGAATGATTGTGTCACCTCTGAATATGTGAATTTTTGATTATGCACTAACTCTCTAATGGGTTTGTTTTGAGTTTGGTGTGGAGAAGTTTTCAAGGATCAAGAGAGGAGGATGATACAATATGATCAAGAAGAGTGAAAAGTCTAAGCTTGGGGATCCCCCCGTGGTTCATCCCTGCATATTTCAAGAAGACTCAAGCATCTAAGCTTGGGGATGCCCAAGGCATCCCCTTTTTCATCGACAACTTATCAGGTCACCTCTAGTGAAACTATATTTTTATTCCGTCACATCTTATGTGCTTTACTTGGAGCGTCTGTATGTTTTTATTTTTGTTTGTGTTTGAATAAAATCGGATCCTAGCATTCTTTGTGTGGGAGAGAGACACGCTCCGCTCGTTCATATGAACACTGGTGTTCTTAGCTTTACTTTTAATGTTAATGACGAAGGTTGAAACTGCTTCGTTCATTGCTATTTGGTTGGAAACAGAAAATGCTTCATGTGGTAATTGGTATATTGTCTTGAATAATTTGATACTTGGCAATTGTTGTGCTCAAATAGATCATGTTTAAGCTCTTGCATCATGTACTTTGCACCTATTAATGAAGAACTACCATAGAGCTTGTTAAAATTTGGTTTGCATGATTGGTCTCTCTAAAGTCTAGATATTTTCACGGTGAAGTGTTTGAACAACAAGGAAGACAGTATAGAGTCTTATAATGCTTGCAATATGTTCTTATGTAAGTTTTGTTGTACCGGTTCATACTTGTGTTTTCTTCAAACAACCTTGCTAGCCAAAGCCTTGTACTGAGATGGAATTCTTCTCGTGCATCCAAAACCTTGAGCCAAAACCCATGCCATTTGTGTCCACCATACCTACCTACTATGTGGTATTTCTCTGCCATTCCAAAGTAAATTACTTGAGTGCTACCTTTAAAATTTAATTCCTTGTCTTTGCAATACATAGCTCATGGGAAAATAGCTTAAAAAACTATTGTGGTATTGAATATGTTGCTTATGTATCTTATTTCTTATAAGTTGCTTGTTGAGCGGTAACCATGTTTACGGGGACGCCATCAACTATTACACCTTTGTTGAATATCATGTGAGTTGCTATGCATGTTCGTCTTGTCCGAAGTAAGGGTGATTTATCATGATCAAATGGTTTGAGTATGCATATTGTTAGAGAAGAACATTGGGCCGCTAACCAAAGCCATGAATCATGGTGGAAGTTTCGAGTTTGGACATTAATCCTCAATCTCTTATGAGAATATTATCTCGTTGTTGAATGCTTATGCATTAAAGAGGAGTCCATTATCTCGTTTTCTATGTTGTCCCGGTATGGATGTCCTTAGTTCAGATCTATCAAAAACGAGAAATCAAATGCGATCTATCTCCTTGGACCTTTGTACGAGGCGGCATAGAGGTACCCCTTTGTGACACTTGGTTGAAACATATGTTATGCAATGATAATCCATGTAAATCCAAGCTAATTAGGACAAGGTGCGAGCACTATTGGTATTCTATGCATGAGGCTTGCAACTTATAGGATGTCTTATGCATAACACATATGAATTATTACTACCGTTGACAAAATTGTTTCTATGTTTTCAAAATTGAAAAGCTCTAGCACAAAAATAGTAATCCATGCTTCCCTCTGCGAAGGGCCTTTCTTTTACTTTATGTTGAGTCAGTTTACCTACTTCTTTCTATCTTAGAAGCAAACACTTGTGTCAAGCTGTGTGCATTGATTCCTACATACTTGCTTATTTGCATTCATCATATTACTTTGTGTTGACAATCATCCATGAGATATACATGTTGAAGTTGAAAGCAACTGCTGAAACTTATATCTTCCTTTGTGTTGCTTCAAAACTTTCTACTAAGAATTTATTGCTTTATGAGTTAACTCCTGTGCAAGACTTATTGATGCTTGTCTTGAAAGTACTATTCATGAAAAGTCTTTGCTATATGATTCAGTTGTTTAATCATTGTCTTTACCATTGCTTTGAATCACTTCATTCATCTCATATGCTTTACAATTGTATTGATCAAGATTATGATACCATGTCACTTCAGAAATTATCCTTGTTATCGTTTACCTACTCGAGGGCGAGTAGGAACTAAGCTTGGGGATGCTTGATACGTCTCAAATGTATCTATAATTTCTTATGTTCCATGCTAGTTTTATGACAATACTCACATGTTTTACATACACTTTACATCATTTATACGCATTTTCCGGCACTAACCTATTAACGAGATGCCGAAGCGCCAGTTCCTGTTTTGTGCTGTTTTTGGTTTCAGAAATCCTACACAGGAAATATTCTCGGAATTGGACGAAACAAACGCCCAGGGTCTTATTTTTCCACGGAGCTTCCAGAAGACCGAAGAGGATACGAAGTGGGGCCACGGGGCTCCGACACCACAAGGCCGCGCGGCCAAGCGGGGGCCCGCGCCGCCCTATGGTGTGGGCCCCTCGTGAGCCCCCCGACTCTGCCCTTCCGCCTACTTATACTCTCCGTCGCGAAAACCCTATTACCGAGAGCCACGATACGGAAAAAGTTCCAGAGACGCCGCCACCGCCGCCAATCCCATCTCGGGGGATTCTGGAGATCGCCTCCGGCACCCTGCCGGAGAGGGGAATCATCACCGGAGGGCTCTACATCACCATGCCCGCCTCCGGATTGATGTGTGAGTAGTTCATCCTTGGACTATGGGTCCATAGCAGTAGCTAGATGGTTGTCTTCTCCTCATTGTGCTATCATGTTAGATCTTGTGAGCTGCCTATCATGATCAAGATCGTCTATTTGTAATGGTACATGTTGTGTTTGTTGGGATCCGATGAATATGGAATACTATGTCAAGTTGATTATTGATCTATCATATATGTGTTGTTTATGATCTTGCATGCTCTCCGTTGCTAGTAGAGGCTCGGCCAAGTTGATACTTGTGACTCCAAGAGGGGTATTTATGCTCGATAGTGGGTTCATGCCTCCATTGAATCTGGGACGATGATGAGAAAGTTCTAAGGTTGTGGATGTCTTGTTGCCACTAGGGATAAAACATCAATGCTTTGTCTAAGGATATTTGTGTTGATTAAATTACGCACCATACTTAATGCAATTGTCTGTTGTTTGGAACTTAATACTGGAAGGGGTGCGGATGCTAACCCGAAGGTGGACCTTTTAGGCATAGATGCATGCTGGATAGCGGTCTATGTACTTTGTCGTAATGCCCTAAGTAAATCTCATAGTAGTCATCATGATATGTATGTGCATTGTTATGCCCTCTCTATTTGTCAATTGCCCAACTGTAATTTGTTCACCCAACATGCTATTTCTTATTGGAGAGACACCACTAGTGAACTGTGGACCCCGGTCCATTCTTTTACATCTGAAATACAATCAATCGCAATCTCTCGTTCTCTGTTGTTCTTCACAAGCAAACATCATTCTCCACACCATACGTTTAATCCTTTGTTTACAGCAAGCCGGTGAGATTGACAATCTCAGCGTTAAGTTGGGGCAAAGTATTTTGATTGTGTTGTGCAGGTTCCACGTTGGCGCCGGAATCCCTGGTGTTGCGCCGCACTACACTCCTTCACCAACAACCTTCACGTGGCCTTCATCTCCTACTGGTTCGATAACCTTGGTTTCTTATTGAGGGAAAACTTGCTGCTGTACGCATCACACCTTCCTCTTGGGGTTCCCAACGGACGTGTGCTTCACGCGTTATCAAGCTCTTTTTCTGGCGCCGTTGCCGGGGAGATCAAGACACGCTGCAAGGGGAGTCTCCCACATCCAATCTCTTTACTTTGTTTTTGTCTTGCTTTACTTTACTTTATTTACTACTTTGTTTGCTTTCTCTATATCAAAAATACAAAAAAAAAATTAGTTACTTGCTTCATTTTATTTACTGTCTTGTTTGCTTTATATCAAAAACACAAAAAAATTAGTTACTTGCATTTACTCTACTTTATTTAGTTTGCTTTATTTACTATTGCTAAAAATGAGTAATCCTGAAGTTGAATTTCGTTCGTTTAAGCAACAAGGGGGAGAATGTTTTAAAGATGCTTGGTATAGAATTAGTGATGCTCATCATAGGTGCACTAAGAAACACTCCACTATTATCCTACTTAGGAACTTTTATGTTGGTATCTCTAGCTGGAATATGTATGTTCTTGATACTCTTGCAGGAGGTAATTTCTTAGGCACTCCTGCTTTAGAAGCTAGTTGCATTATTGAGAGTCTAGTTGGAATACCACCTTTTAATGAAGCTAAAATTGAAATCTCTCTTGAAGATGTCATGAAAAAGTTTGAGGCCATAGAGAAAAATCTTCCAAGTGTTGAGACTAAAATGGGAATATTACTTGATAACACTGATAAACTTGATAAATCTCTAAGAGGAATTAATGAGAGAATTGCCGTTTTAGAAACTTGTGCTACTCATGATAATCAAACCCATAGGATTAGTGAACTTGAAGAAGCTATGGGAACCTTGGGTTCAACTTTTTCTTCTCTTAAGTTTAAGGAGAAATCTTATGTGGGTAAGGAGCAAAAGTTCATGTATGTCTCTAAGGTGCCTAAGCCAAAAAACTATTATAGGCCTAAAATTGACAAAGCCCTTAGTACCACTATGGATGATGGATCATCTAAGATACCTATTGTGATAAATTGTGAAAATTATGATGTTAATGCTTCACCTCTTGATAATACTTGATTCACACTTTCTGCGCCTAGCTGAAAGACGTTAAAGAAAAACGCTTATGGGAGACAACCCATTATTTTACTTCTGCACTTTTCTTTTATATTTGAGTCTTGGAAGTTGTTACTACTGTAGCAACCTCTCCTTATCTTTATATTATTGCATTGTTGTTCCAAGTAAAGTCTTTGATAGTAAGGTTGATACTAGATTTGGATTACTGCGCAGAAACAGATTTCTTGCTGTCACGTATTTGAGTAGAACTCTCTGTAGGTAACTCAGAAAAATCTGCCAATTTTCGTGTGTGATCCTCAGATATGTACGCAACTTTCATTCAATTTGAGCTTTTTCATCTGAGCAAGTTAAGTGCCCCTAAAAAATTCGTCTTTACGGACTGTTCTGTTTTGACAGATTCTGCCTTTTTATTTCGCATTGCCTCTTTTGCTATATTGGATGGATTTCTTTGTTCCATTAACTTTCAGTAGCTTTGGGCAATGTCCAGAAGTGTTAAGAATGATTGTGTCACATCTGAATATGTGAATTTTTGATTATGCACTAACCCTCTAATGAGTTTGTTTTGAGTTTGGTGTGGAGGAAGTTTTCAAGGATCAAGAGAGGAGGATGATACAATATAATCAAGAAGAGTGAAAAGTCTAAGCTTGGGGATGCCCCCGTGGTTCATCCCTGCATATTTTAAGAAGACTCAAGCATCTAAGCTTGGGGATGCCCAAGGCATCCCCTTCTTCATCGAGAACTTATCAGGTCACCTCTAGTGAAATTATATTTTTATTCCGTCACATCTTATGTGCTTTACTTGGAGCGTCTGTATGTTTTTATTTTTGTTTGTGTTTGAATAAAATCGGATCCTAGCATTATTTGTGTGGGAGAGAGACACGCTCCGCTCGTTCATATGAACACTGGTGTTCTTAGCTTTACATTTAATGTTCATGGCGAAGGTTGAAACTGCTTCGTTCATTGCTATTTGGTTGGAAACAGAAAATGCTTCATGTGGTAATTGGTATATTGTCTTGAATAATTTGATACTTGGCAATTGTTTTGCTCAAATAGATCATGTTTAAGCTCTTGCATCATGTACTTTGCACCTATTAATGAAGAACTACCATAGAGCTTGTTAAAATTTGGTTTGCATGATTGGTCTCTCTAAAGTCTAGATATTTTCTGGTGAAGTGTTTGAACAACAAGGAAGACAGTGTAGAGTCTTACAATGCTTGCAATATGTTCTTATGTAAGTTTTCCTGTACCGGTTCATACTTGTGTTTTCTTCAAACAACCTTGCTAGCCAAAGCCTTGTACTGAGAGGGAATTCTTCTCGTGCATCCAAAACCTTGAGCCAAAACCCATGCCATTTGTGTCCACCATACCTACCTACTATGTGGTATTTCTCTACCATTCCAAAGTAAATTACTTGAGTGCTACCTTTAAAATTTCATTCCTTTTCTTTGCAATACATAGCTCATGGGAAAATAGGTTTAAAAACTATTGTGGTATTGAATATGTTGCTTACGTATCTTATTTCTTATAAGTTGCTTGTTGAGCGGTAACCATGTTTCTGGGGACGCCATCAACTATTACACCTTTGTTGAATATCATGTGAGTTGCTATGCATGTTCGTCTTGTCTGAAGTAAGGGTGATTTATCATGATCAAATGGTTTGAGTATGCATATTGTTAGAGAAGAACATTGGGCCGCTAACCAAAGCCATGAATCATGGTGGAAGTTTCAGTTTGGACATTAATCCTCAATCTCTTATGAGAATATTATCTGTTGTTGAATGCTTATGCATTAAAGAGGAGTCCATTATCTGTTTTCTATGTTGTCCCGGTATGGATGTCCTTAGTTCAGATCTATCAAAAACGAGAAATCAAATGCGATCTATCTCCTTGGACCTTTGTACAGGCGGCATAGAGGTACCCCTTTGTGACACTTGGTTGAAACATATGTTATGCAATGATAATCCATGTAAATCCAAGCTAATTAGGACAAGGTGCGAGCACTATTGGTATTCTATGCATGAGGCCTGCAACTTATAGGATGTCTTATGCATAACACATATGAATTATTACTACCGTTGACAAAATTGTTTCTATGTTTTCAAAATGAAAAGCTCTAGCACAAAATAGTAATCCATGCTTCCCTCTGCGAAGGGCCTTTCTTTTACTTTATGTTGAGTCAGTTTACCTACTTCTTTCTATCTTAGAAGCAAACACTTGTGTCAACTGTGTGCATTGATTCCTACATACTTGCTTATTTGCATTCATCATATTACTTTGTGTTGACAATCATCCATGAGATATACATGTTGAAGTTGAAAGCAACTGCTGAAACTTATATCTTCCTTTGTGTTGCTTCAAAACTTTCTACTAAGAATTTATTGCTTTATGAGTTAACTCCTATGCAAGACTTATTGATACTTGTCTTGAAAGTACTATTCATGAAAAGTCTTTGCTATATGATTCAGTTGTTTAATCATTGTCTTTACCATTGCTTCAAATCACTTCATCCATCTCATATGCTTTACAATAGTATTGATCAAGATTATGATAGCATGTCACTTCAGAAATTATCCTTGTTATCGTTTACCTACTCGAGGGCGAGTAGGAACTAAGCTTGGGGATGCTTGATACGTCTCAAATGTATCTATAATTTCTTATGTTCCATGCTAGTTTTATGACAATACTCACATGTTTTACATACACTTTACAAAATTTATACGCATTTTCCGGCACTAACCTATTAACGAGATGCCGAAGCGCCAGCTCCTGTTTTGTGCTGTTTTTGGTTTCAGAAATCCTACACAGGAAATATTCTCGGAATTGGATGAAACAAACGCCCATGATCTTATTTTTCCACGGAGCTTCCAGAAGACCGAAGAGGATACGAAGTGGGGCCACGGGGCGCCGACACCACAAGGCCGCGCGGCCAAGGGGGGCCCGCGCCGCCCTATGGTGTGGGCCCCTCGTGAGCCCCCCGACTCTGCCCTTCCGCCTACTTATACTCTCTGTCGCGAAAACCCTATTACCGAGAGCCACGATACGGAAAAAGTTCCAGAGACGCCGCCGCCGCCAATCCCATCACGGGGGATTCTGGAGATCGCCTCCGGCACCCTGCCGGAGAGGGGAATCATCACCGGAGGGCTCTACATCACCATGCCCGCCTCCGGATTGATGTTTGAGTAGTTCATCCTTGGACTATGGATCCATAGCAGTAGCTAGATGGTTGTCTTCTCCTCATTGTGCTATCATGTTAGATCTTGTGAGCTGCCTATCATGATCAAGATCGTCTATTTGTAATGGGACATGTTGTGTTTGTTGGGATCCGATGAATATGGAATACTATGTCAAGTTGATTATTGATCTATCATATATGTGTTGTTTATGATCTTGCATGCTCTCCGTTGCTAGTAGAGGCTCTGGCCAAGTTGATACTTGTGACTCCAAGAGGGGGTATTTATGCTCGATAGTGGGTTCATGCGTCCATTGAATCTGGGACAGTGACAGAAAGTTCAAAGGTTGTGGATGTGCTGTTGCCACTAGGGATAAAACATCAATGCTTTGTCTAAGGATATTTGTGTTGATTACATTACGCACCATACTTAATGCAATTGTCTGTTGTTTGCAACTTAATACTGGAAGGGGTGCGGATGCTAACCCGAAGGTGGACTTTTTAGGCACAGATGCATGCTCGGATAGCGGTCTATGTACTTTGTCGTAATGCCCTAAGTAAATCTCATAGTAGTCATCATGATATGTATGTGCATTGTTATGCCCTCTCTATTTGTCAATTGCCCAACCGTAATTTGTTCACCCAACATGCTATTTCTTATTGAAGAGACACCACTAGTGAACCGTGGACCCCGGTCCATTCTTTTACATCCGAAATACAATCAACTGCAATCTCT
>NC_061510.1:74539880-74571677 GCF_022539505.1 Lolium rigidum
CGTTGTTCCGCACAAGCAAACATCATTCTCCACACCATACGTTTAATCCTTTGTTTACGGACAAGCCGGTGAGATTGACAACCTCACTGTTAAGTTGGGGCAAAGTATTTTGATTGTGTTGTGCAGGTTCCACGTTGGCGCCGGAATCCCTGGTGTTACGCCGCACTACACTCCTTCACCAACAACCTTCACGTGGCCTTCATCTCCTACTGGTTCGATAACCTTGGTTTCTTACTGAGGGAAAATTTGCTGCTGTACGCATCACACCTTCCTCTTGGGGTTCCCAACGGATGTGTGCTTCACGCGTTATCAGGCACCGCAAGTACTAATATATTAGGGTTTAGGTTTAAATTTCATCGAATTTTCTTCAAATCAATGTAATATATAACAATTTTGAATAAATTCGACTATTTTTGATTAAATTTAAAAAATCTAAATTTCTGTTTGGGGGACGTGACTGGGAAGCGTGTTCTCCAAACGCGACACGAAGAAAAAACATCACCCAAACGCTCGATCCGATGCGATTTAGCGAACACTTTGGAGACGCGGACATACTCTCGTTACTCATATGTGCTACGGGCTATTATTGATCACCGTCTCTCATTTCCCAACCCAAGGACGAGATGCCGGAAACCTGACAGGAGACCGGCAGTAGCTTTAAACTTTGACCGGACATTTCCTTTTATTTTCTAGGATAAAACAATCAAAAGAGGCACTGACCGATAGCAGGAAAGAGCGGCCGAGTGAGGGAAAATTAAAGATAGTTCAGAGAGCAGACTGGACGAAAGGGAAGTCCTACGAGTGAAGTCCTACGAAGCCCTAGAAGGGTAGATAGCAGGGATGTCATAATGAACGTCGGCCCTGTTCCTCCACACGCTGGTCGACACGTGCCAACCGTCCTCTGCCGCGCCTCGATCGATCGAACTATCCATCTGACCATCTCCCAGACCCAGCTGAGCTCAACTGCCTGACGTTTCTGCTTTTCTTGCTGTGGAGGTCGATCCGGGTGGGGGGCATCCGGTGGTACGAACTAACCTCACATCAAGTCATCAACCGATCCACGCAACCTCTCCCCCACAAGCCCTAAAGCTACAGTACCAGAGGAGAGAGAGAAAAAACGGGTGGCCGAGCAGTGATCAATGGTGATTGAGGATTGACAGCTGAGAGAGAGAGAGGCATTTCTAGAGAGAGCGAGAGAGACTTACGGCACCCACAAAACATACGATCAGACATTCTTCTCCTGCCTGCAAAAAGAATAAGCACAGGGAGAAGAAAGGAGAGGATAGAGAGGCGGGGAAGGAAGGAAGGAAGAAGATGGGTCGTGGGAAGGTGGAGATGAGGCGGATCGAGAACAAGATCAGTCGGCAGGTGACATTCGCCAAGCGCCGGAACGGGTTGCTCAAGAAGGCGTACGAGCTCTCGCTGCTCTGTGACGCAGAGGTGGCTCTCATCATCTTCTCCGGCCGCGGCCGCCTCTTCGAGTTCTCCAGCTCATCCTGGTAAGTATTAAGTATCATCTCCGGCGGCAACACCACACCCATGACTCAACTGAGCACCCATCCAAGTGTTTTAGCTAATTAATTGAAGGCCTCTCCCTCCATTTGCTTCTTTTCTTTCGCGAGATCTGGGGAAGTTTCATGGGTAAATCGATTTTGGCTTGGGTTTTGGATCCGCAGCTTCTCTCTCGCTACTTTGTAGTCTTTGCTTGGTTTCGTCCCAATATATATGTTCATCGGTATTTCTGTCCTTTCTGGTCTAATTTTTTTCCACGGTGTGATATGAATCTGGCCAAATAATTAATTCTTGCCTTCAATCAAAAAAGTAACATGAGAAAAGACCCTCCTTTATTATCCAAGAGATCGAAGTGACGACGAGGGCTATTTGTTAAACAAAAGTTGTTTTGATTAATGATTATTAAAGCTGTGGAAAAGTCAAGTAAACCCGGCCGGTAGTGTTATGACTTATGAGTTCGATCGATCTGTTTACCACAACGATTCTGAGTTAGATTTCTTGAGCTAGACCAGATACTCTTATGCTGTCCATATACACTTCACTATTTTTTCTCGGATGCCTAAGGCAAAGCCATCACAGGCAAAGAACAAAGAGCCATCAATCTCCTTGCTGCTTATTCCACACAGTACATCTTTAGTAAATCTGCTTCACTGGCCCTTGCTGTATGAAAGATCTCTTTCTATTCCCATGTATATTTATATTCCTATATATATATCAGATCCAAGGTCTCTTCTCTACGACTCATCCAAAATGAGTAATCCATTAAACCTACGTAGGGGTTAAATTCGCGCAGCCATGTTCTAGAGCTTGCCATAGTCTAGGATGTGGTGAGAGATCTAAGAGATCCATTCTACTGTTCCATTAATTAGTTACTGTTCCATTGAATTACTGCAGCAGCTCGGTCCCCGGAAGTTCACCTATCTTCATATTGGGCCCCGTACGTGTAGAACTACTCGGTGTTGCGTGCTCTGACTGCCGAGGCGTCAGATATGACAAGTGAACTTTCTTATCGCACGTCATGTCAACAAACAAGAGCAATCCAGCTAGCTTGCATGCAATATACCGATAGGAGTAGTGTTTTTTTTTTTGGACAGAGTAGTAGTGTTTATCTTATAGTAACACCCATGCATGTGCCTAAACTGGTTGAATTGATGGATTCATAGTCATTCAAGCGGAAAATGTTTGTTGGGATTACTTTGTTCCCTTAAGTGAAAAAAGAAGGAAATCACTGTTTTCGGGGGTTAACTCATGAGGATCGCTGCCAATTCATTAAAAAACGCAGACAAAAAATGATTTGGACACGCTTTGAGACGTAACATACCAACAATCACACAAAAAAATGTTGGAAACGATTAGGCTTCACACACAACGTTTAGGCTTCCTATATCTCCTTTTGGGCATAAGATCAACCTACCGATTAGGGTGTAGGCTACCTTCTGAAAGGTCTCATGAATACCAAATCAACAAGATCTGTTAAAACACAAATCCTTCCCAAGTTTCCACAATGACCATAAGGCACCTGTCTGGACAATATTAGGAATTTTATGAGTATTTTCACAGATCTGTAAGCTAAAAGACAAACAACCAATTAACTTGCTCATGCATCCGAGATAAGGGAGATAAATTCCTCCACAACTCTTTAGCTATTGCACACTAAAAGAAAAGTGCATATGGGATTCAGATTCAAGATAGCACAAGCACTATAAATCAAATACATCATGCCTTTAATTTTATTATATTATCCCTATTGGGCAGTTTGTTGTTGGTAAGCACCAAAGGAACACGCGCGAAGGTGATCCCCCGTTGATTCCCATTTGTGGCGGCCTGGGGGCAACCAGCCCTAGCATCGCCGTAGCGCCCTTTCCTCCGCTCCCCTTCCGCCGTGCCGCCGTCCTCAGCCATGGTGGCGGTGGCCCCGTTCCTCGAAGGGGAGGGGGACCTCCGGCCATAGCTTTGGGTGAGGCGGAGCCTGGGCGCCAGCCCCGGTCCTGTTCTTGGCAGCGGCTTCTGGGGATGCTCTGGCGGAGGTTGCTCCCTACTGCTTGGTGGCGCCCATGATGGAGATCTTCAAGGCGTGCCTCTGTGTTGCATCTCCAAGACGGGTGGCAACCTCCGATCTCCTATACTACTACTCAGATGAGCAGCTCTAGGTGCTTGGTAGGGAGACAGATGATGGAGTAGGGTTGGTAGCCACGGATCCGGCCAGGCGTGACCGTTTGGCTTGCCGGTTTGGGGTTGGTGCTGGCAAGTTCTCTAACTCCGCATGGTGTGGTTGACAACAACAGTTTTGCACCGATCTAGTGTCCTATAGGTCTGGTTTGACGGTTTTGTCTTACGGAATAAAGGTGGTTTGGCTCTACTGCTTCGACGCAAACACCTTTATCTTTTTCATGTCGGCCTCTTCGATTTGGCCGCCGATGAGTTCCGGTCTTCCTCTCGAAGATTTCCGCAGTTTGGCGCAGGGCCCTACTTGATATATAGAGCGGAATCGATGTGGTCGTGCACGCCCTTATATTTAGCCAGAGTGGCCTCATTTGGAGGAGGCATGAAGTTCCGCCTTCTTGTCGGTGCCATGGGACATGTCTTTATATAAATTTTCATGAAACTGGTGGATGTGGAGAAAGTTATGTTGGCTGCGATCGGTGGTTGGTAATAGTGGAGAGGTTACTGGTAGCAATGAAGACAATGCGACACATGTTCTCCCTATGTGTCAGTGTTTGGAAACTTTTAGCAGCCTTGGCAAGCGGGGGTGGCAGCATAGGCGGAGTGCATTCTTGGTGGTGATCCTCGAGTACCGAGCCACAATTGCCATTGTGAAAACCCAAGGTATGGCCTTTGTTGGTTATAGCTCGCAATGGCCTTGCTGAAGGTATTGTTTTGGAAACTCGGATTTTCTGCAGGGTGAAAACCCAAGCTCTTCGATTGGGCGACGACAACACTTGTGCATTGTTTCCTTCTTGGAGGCAATGCTTTTGGGGAATCTAGTTTGTGGTGTTGTCTTTGGTGGTAGTTAGATGCTAATATTGCGAATGCTTCATCACCACGAACTGGTCTTTATTTTCTTTTTATCACCTTTTTTTATTTTTCTTGGTTGTGCGCATCTGTGATGTCTTTGGACATTTTATTGGTCCAGAGAGCTGGGTGAAATTGGTACCTTCACGATATTAATATATTTCTTTATCAAAAAAAGGAACACATGCAATATTGGAGGAACATGCAACATCCATACAACAAGAATATGCAGAAGAACAACTTCTCAAAAATTAATAAAAACATATAAATAGATAAAAAAAGTGCACCCAAACACCTTAATGCAACACATCGGAGGTGAAAATCTGGAGGCCCACCACTCCAACACCGACATTGGCCCAGGGTCACGCACCGCCTAACCAGAGATTAAAAATCGAACTACGGCGACTAGATAAACAATCCAAGCATCGATGCAAAGGTCTCCAAAGTGATGTGTTCGAGAATGGGAGAAATGACCAAGAGCACCGCCAACACCAACACCATATGAGACCGATACATTGTTTTCACCTAGAGCTCACCAAAACATAGAGTCACGTCCGCCTATCGACCGCACTGAGGCTGCCTAGTAGCGCCGCCGCCAACCACCAACTCACTCCTATGGTCCCTCCAGAAGGAAAAATATCCAATGAAAGGCTCATGAGGAAAATGAAGCACGTGCGTCGCCTCCCCCCATCCACGCGTGATCTGGTGTTTGCCCCTTATAATCCCTGGTGGAATCCTTCAATAAGGAAACATTGCCCAAGGATGCCACCGTCGTTAGTCTCGGACTATTGTCAAGACAAGGCTTTGACTCAGTGATGAGTAGCAAACCACGCACCCGCCCCTCGATGATTGGCCGGACCACCAATGCCAACCCCCCCCCCCCCCCCCCCCCCACACACACACACACCATCCTCCCTTTGAGCTCGACGACCTGAGGCCACGAATGGAACTAGATGTTGGGGCCAAAAACCTACCACCTAGCTCGGCGTGATAATAGAGAACCACCTCCCATGGCTACAGAGCTCCCTCCAAAGCGCCACGTCAAGCCGAAGTCCAACAAACACCCTTCGAAGCTCAGTCAACGACCGCGGTGAAGGATCGCGATAGCTGTTGTCGAAGTAGCCTAAACTGGGTAGTCGGACCCAACATCCCTTGTGCCGCCTAGGCTCTGTGTCGCCGCGAAGAAAATTTCAACATCCAAATATTGTTGTTTCCACTGACGTAGCAACCAAAGTGATTAGAGAAAACCCATGCAGCCGCCACCGCATCAAAACCGAAGACCACCGCCACAGCCAGCCTCCATCAACGCTTGCACTGATCGCAACGCCGGTGTTGGGATCCACGATCCTCCACACAAACTGTCAAACAGCTGACCACATCCGGCAGAGGAGAAAGAGGGCCCTGCTATGCGTAGGGTCGTTGTTCCGGCATCCATGCACTGCAGGCAGCGGGACAGTCACACGCTGGCCCCCAAAACCGATGTGATGCTCAAAACAATCGCAGTCGCCGCAGTCCACCGGGTCCTTCATGGACCCAGATCGAGACCGCAAAGCCGCGCCGTTGTCCGTCCAACTTATGTCGTGGGCTAGCCGTGATGCACCCAGGAAACCGCACACCTCCCCCATCCCTAGCTAGGAGCACCGCGAGCTTGGAGTCCCGCAAGCGCCCCACCGAACAGGCTTTGCCTGACGACTCTTCCGATGGCGGCGATGAGAGAAGAGGGGCAGCTCAGCGCAGCCGCGCGTGAGCTTAAGAAAAGAAGTATCACATTAGGAACAAACCTTGATTGGTAATTAAAAAAGCTGGAGGCCCAATTTGGATGCAAAAGTTTGATTTTTCCAATGTCCCAAATGATTTTAAGTTTGAGGTTGAAATTTCAAATAATTTATAGAAACTCTGAAACATGGCTATCACCGATTTGTATCGCAGCTTGGTTTCCACTAGATATTTTCTCCTTTAGTTCGGCGTTATAAAGCTTAGGATCATAACCTTGGCTACGCAAGTATATCTTTTTTGAGGTCCACCCTGCTTGGATCTCGTTGTGCGCTGAATATATTGTAGTAGTCAGGTTACGTTTGGATTTGTGTTGTAACTAGTGCGGATAGGATACGAGTATTGGAGTTGGGAACTTGTAGCGTTGAACTCATATATACATATTGTGCGTATCTTTATCGAAAAACATATTGTGCATATGACGGGGCAGGGGGGTCGTTGAGCAAGTGAATATATCCAGAGCACCTCTATCAAGGAGCACCATCCAAATCATCGTTTTCTTTTCCTGACAGGATCCAGATCATCGTTAGGGGTGAAATAAAGCATATGCGGATGGTTGTTGCTTGTTCCGCATCCTGAACTTCAATTTTTTTTCTTAGAGTCGGACAAGAGTAATGCTACTGGAATATAACAGAAAAAACGTTCCCAGCCGTGTCTCCCAACGCCTCTTTTCGTCCGGCGCGGCCCGATATGGTGTCCGGCGCCCCGAGTCCGTCCCCCCAGGGGACGGACTTGGGGCGCCGGACACAACGAAAAGCGAGGTGGGGAGTGGCGGGACCGACGCGTCAGCGGTACATTGAAGTTTAACCTAACCGCCGCCTACCTCGCGACGGAAGTTATTGGCGCGCAGGAACGGTGCAGTTCCCGCAGAGGCGCAGCGAAGCGTCTCGTCGCACCGAGCTCTGCGTGCCGGCGTTAATAAACGTCACCGCTCCCCCGCCTCCCTCCGGCCTATAAAAAGGGCCGCTCTCTCATCGTCCCTCTCACACACAAACCCTAGTGTCTCTCTCCCCAACCCTAGCCACCACCATCTCAAGAGTCGACTCCATGGCTGGTAGAGGCGGAGGCCGAGGTCGCGGCCGTGGTCGTGGTCGTGGCCGCGGCAGAGCTGCACGCTCGCCATCGCCTGCGACGCCGTCGTCTTCATCGTCGGATCTGCAGGAGGAGGAGCGGCGAGTGGTGTTCGATTCGTCGTCATCCTCAAGGGCGACCCACACGGCATCCAGAGACTGCCGGACACGTTTGCCGACTTCGTCGCCGGCGACGAGCCGGGCTCACTGCATCTGCGGGAGACTGCATGCGGCTGGGGAATGTTTCTTCTTTTTATTGAAATAAAAATGCAAAAAAACAAAAAAAAGTATTTTAGTGTTTGGGGGCGGCGTTTGGGGGACGCCGCTGGGGAGCGACGTCCTCCAACGCGGCACGAATGAAACACGTCCCCCAAACGCTCAATCCGGCGCTGTTTGGGGGACGGTTTGGGGGACGCGACTGGAGATGAGTGTAGCACAGAGTGGGCCAAATACAGACCTACACGGACACAAATTTTTGGCCGTATATGGCCTGATATTGCGCTAGCTAGATTCAAAGAAAAAACGAAGTAACGTTACCGAAACCAAGTTTTGAGGTTAAGTAAGCATAACTCTAACCTAAGATATGAATGCATCAACTAGTAGAATCGTCTCCGGAAAGTCATGCATGAGGGGTGGACTAGGATACGACTGACTTAGCAGTTAGCAGTATATATAGCATATGTCTTAGATATCATATATTAAGTGTACAAACGTAATCGTTAAAAACCTAATGGTCCGATACAGCAGAATATCATTCATCCTATATCGTAAATTTCAAACTTGGAATAAACTTTGTATGATTTTGGTCGGATGGATGGTTGGAACATGTATGTTCCTTTTCCACCCTTAGTTGTCATCCACAGCCAACAAATCTAACAAATGAAGGTCTGATTTAATTATGATATATTGAACTAAAATCCTTAAAGTTGAATCAACATCACCTAGTATGGTTGGTCCAACTAGCGTAGACATGATTTACACTCAGTGTCAACACATGTGGGCTACACACTAGTCCAAGTGCTATTGGCAAAGTTCAAAGCCATAGGCGCATTCTATCGATCACAAATCAACTTGAACACCTAAATTGTTAGTAATTACAATAGAGAGAGGTCGCACTTTGACATAACACCTAGGGGAGATTTGTGTGGCCGAGGGCGGAGAGGGGGTGCAGTCTCCACACTATATCATGTATGTTAAGATTGGATGGGTATTTGAGGAAAGGTATTTAAAGATATAACATAATCTATTGAGTAAATAATACTTTGAAACACATTTAGAATTTTAAACTCTATGTCGTAAAACTACAAAACCATAAAAATACTAAAATAATACTACCGATTGTCAACCGATAATTGACTGCCTCATAATGTTAGTATATGTGTACATGTTAGAACATCTAAATGTACAAATTTTTAATCAATCTCAAGTATATGTTTGCAACTTAGAAACATGCTTAGTTTGCACCTAGATCCATCTGCACTGGACATCTCTGGGGTTCTAGATCCCTGCGATTCCATCAGACTCATGCATGTCACTAAATGTGTACGAGTATTTTCATTGTTGTATTTGGACTGTAGGAGGTTTAATAAAAACACCGACATTTGGGACCTCTGCCTTCGTTTCACCCATTTGTACTTTAGGTTGTTACAACAACCTGACATATTGCTGCCACGGCTGTTGTGTGTGTTTTCATTTTTCCTCTTTTTGGTCAGGTCTAGTTTCACAAACCTATATTCTGCTTTAATTTGTACTCTTTGCCTTTTTTGGGCCTTTTTCTCCCTTCTTAATATTTATACATGCAGTTCTCCTGCATGGTTCGAAAAAAAAACCCTGACATATTGCCTTCATTTTTGTACCTGTTTCCATATCAAACAATGTGAACTGACTCCTTTGGTTTAATGAATTAACAGCATGTACAAAACACTTGAGAGATACCGCACCTGCAACTACAATTCGCAGGAAGCAACGCCGACGACAGAAAATGAAGTAAGCATACAAATTTCTTAATAGCTCATGAATATAATGCAGTTATATGTATTTTTTAATGAAAAGTGTAGCCTTTCATTCTTTAATTGATACTCCACATTCTGATTTAAATGACAATAACTACGTACAATAGGATAAATAAATTTTTTGATTGGGTAGAAATGACATGCATTTAACTCTTTAGCAAATTCATTTATAGGTAAAATGACATGCATTTAACTCTTTAGAAGGGTCATTTCTACCCATTTCTATTTGGAGAAAGTCTTGGGTTTTCAAGGAGGACAAAACAATGCCTTCTTATATGTATAACCAATAAAGATCAGACCTTGAATTTTTACCATCGCGACTCGGTACTCGATAAGCACCACCAAAAATGTAGTCCTCATGTGTGTTGCATAGTCTTCTCACAATCGATACACCTCCCGGTCATGACTTCAATACATCCAATCACCACCATCATGATGTTCTGCACCCCCATCAATATCATGCGCCAAACTATGGAGATCTTCACGTGGAAGACCGGAACTCGACATCAAGTAGATCGACAACATGGCGCACAAATAGCAGTAGGGCCAAACCACCATTATTCAGACTCATCGAGCAGCCCCCACGCCATCAACCGGCTCCCAGCGGGACTAGCCGACCGATCCCTCGCTAGCCACCCATAGGCCAAGATGGTAGAGGAGCAGGTGACCCCCTCCACCCATGGCGGCAGTCTCCCACAACAAGCCTCGCTCCCGACGGCTATGTCCTACACCGCACGTCTAGCAAGGGGAGAGGGCTCCCCACTGCCGCCTTCACTAGGTTGAGCCACATTTGTCAGCAGCCGCCCCTCCAACGAAGATGAGAGGCACGGTAGGAAGAGAGGTGGGGGAGAGTCAGTGGCGGCTAGGGGTCTCGTGTTGCTAGGGAGGGGCGAATCTGTGACTATGTTAATCTAACATCTTGTTGCTGGTATGATGATCGTGAGGAAACTGGGTGGCTCTTTGTAAGGGTCCTCTTAAACCGCTTACTCAATATTTTTTTGAAAATGCCGATTTCAAGATTTGTCTAATGTGCTAGTCCAGGAAGAAATTTGCCATAAAACTTTGATGGTCTAAGGCATGCATAAATGTCCACAGGTGATGCAGTCAACCACTGGCCGCCGCACATGACAGTGGAATTTTTGAGAAATTTTACCTATAGAAATTTACAGGAGATGCACATAAACACACTTAATCTTTAAAATAACATGCATGGACTCAAGAGTCTAGTGAGACCTCCAGGTTGAACACAACCAAAATATTACAAAAAAAAATGGAAAAATGCCAAAGGACATAACAACTAAACGCCATGTCATGCTTCCCATTTCGAAAAATAAGCTTAATCCCATGTGAAGCACACGTCGACACACAACATACATCTTCAACTTCATTATCCGCCTTTTGTTTTTCAAATGGAAGCAAAAGCTTTGCCTCATTCATTAATTAAGTTGAAATACCCAGGTTTTTTTTGGAAAAAAATAAGTAAAAACCTGCAACAAAAGGGCTCACACCCACATCCACCCTCAGGCAACCGCGAGGAGCACACCCAGCCACGCTAGCTATTCACATAAGCTACACAAACGCGAAGCTTAAGTTGGCCTATGCCAAACAGATTGCTCCTCGAGAAGAGATGGGCAACTCCAATTCTGAAGTCGAGCCTCGGAGAGGAGATGCGCAAGATCTATGCCGAAGAGGACCTTCACCACCGAACTTTGAGTACACGTGGATTTTGAGTTTTATATTATATTATTACAACACCTACAAGGAGTCACTGCTAGACGTCAGAGTTATTAGCATATATGTATTTCCTGAAGGCAAGATCGTGGGTGGAAACAATGCCTTTACGAGGAAACAAAGTGTGGCTGACTTCACGCGGTTAAGTTTGATGTTGGAGTAAAACATTTGAAATCTGGGTGTATCATAAAAAACCCCGTGGGTAGCTAAATTATACTAAGAGCAACCTAATAGGTTAGATAAGAGATTACAGGAGGATGGTCCGGCACCCATATGGTGGAGCTTGTCGTTGATTGTATTGTCGTGACAACAACACCACACTACCTATATCTGGGGGCATCACCGAGCCATCCTATGGTGAGTTGGGAGAACACATCTGGCCCACCTGACTTTCAGCGTGCACCGCATGCACACACTCAAGAAGTCGTCACCGTTGTTGTATTGTTGACTCATCTTCATGCCAGAGATCCACATAATCCTCGCTAGGCCTGCCGTCGACACCACCACGACGCCAAACAATGCCATCGCCATGCGCTTGTCCATTAAAACACGTCTGATGCCAAGACTCTCCTTCTACATGCCACTGAGACACACCGCCATCGATGCCATGCCGCTCCACCTCCTGACCCCTCCACCTGTTCCAAAACAGTGCCCCGATGAGAGAGAACTGCGCCAAGCATCACCATCATCCGATCTAAGAGACCAAGATTTAGGGTTCCCCCAAAACAAGTGACCCTTCCTGCCCTAGTCTACATTGCGCAATGTAGCCACGCCGAGTCTTCATCTTTCCAAAATGGATGTAAGCTCCAAGACAGTGCCTCCAATGAGGTAAAGAAAGCAACATTTTTTTTTCGAAATGGGAGAAATCACCCCAGCTTGTGCATCCAAAGGATGCACACGGCTTTTTTATTAGATTATTCATAACACCTTACAAGAGCAATACAAAAGATCAAACTCGAAGCCACCTCGCTAAACCTACAAAGGGATGAAGGGGGTGACAAAAAACCAACTCACATAATCCAAAAAACCAAATGCCTTCCCAAGCTACCCAATAGCAGATGAGAAGCACATTCAGTCAAGCAGATTCTCAGCGCACACCAACGCACATGCCATAGAAGTTGCTACCGCCGTCTTCCTCGACCCCATCTTCAAGAGTGATCATCGCATTAACCTTGCAAGGCCTGCCGTCGATGCCACCAAGAAGCCAGATGGCTCCACCATCCTGCACGCATACATTATCCCGCATCCGTCGTCGATACTCCGCAGCACCATGCCACCGAGACTCGGCGCCATCGATGTGGTAGATGAATACCACTCCACCAATATCCGCCAACATCCAGCAGCTGCTCCAAAAACGATGCCCCAAGAGGTAGAACGACGCAGGGCACGCCGCCATCGTCCGATCTGGGAGACCCAGATCTAGGGTTTCCCCCGGAGCAGCACGAGTGGGTAGATGCAGGCTGCGACGACGATGCCTTCAAGAAGGTTACGACGTGTGACGCTGCCATCGCCCGCCAAGACCGGAGTCGGAGCACGGTTTTCACTGGCAGCCGTGTATCCCCAACTCGTCGAGCGTAGTGCCGAGGCAAGCAAGATGGCGCCTCCTCGAGCCACCACCGCCGTCCCTCAGTGGACGTATCCGCAGAGGACACCGTCATGCCGCTGCCGGCAGATCCAGGCCCGGTAGCCTAGATCCCGGCCCGCAGCGACCCGCCACCGCCCCCCACGCAGCATAGCCCGCCGTCAAGCCTCCCCTCCTCGCAGAGGTCGGCCGAGCAGCCACCACAGCCATTGCCGCCCCCTGCCCGCGCCGCCCGCAGACGCGCTACCACCACCCTGTCGCCCGTCGCATCGCCGAAGCAGGCCATGCCCGAGCGCCGGCACGCCGTGGCACCTGACGGTCGCGCCACGCCCTGTCCCGGAGGAAGCTTCCCGCGCCCATCCACCTAAGCCAGAAGATGAGAGGGCCTCGCCACCGACGCCGCCGAACGGGCTTTGCCGGCCGCGCCCTCAGGCAGCGGCGAGGGAAGAGAGGGGAGGATAGGGGACGACCTGGAGGCGGCAGGATCTAGGGTTTCCCCCTGGTCGCCGCGCGGGGGCGACGCAGGAGGAGCGGGCTAAAAAACAAAGCCACATGTCACCACTGTCTCATCTGGCAAGCCATCTCTCAGAACTCATCGGTGCCACCACCATGATGATGCCCTCAAAGGAGGTTAGCAGTGTCCGCATACGTCGCTCCATCGTCCTCAATGCATAGTCAGGCGAAGGAAATCTCCTAACGGTAGTGTTCGTGAACAAGGAGATTGGAGACATGGGAGGTCAACACAACAGAGGCGCCCACCAACACGGAGAAACCTGCCATGATTTCCCCTGTCTATTTTCTGCAGTGATCTAATCGCATATAATGCTAACAATACCAAACCAAGTGTTTTCACCCTGGAGCTTTGGAGCTAGCGCTACCACCAAACCGAAGGCCTCAAGTCATCAACGCAGAAACACCAATGAGTACCAATACTGAACATCAAGTCGTCAACGAAAAACACCAATGAAGTAATGTGCACGTGATCCATGGTACATGTCTGAAGGACTTCAAGGGTTGGTGTTTCTGGATGCAACTGTGTTTCTGGATGCAACTGGCTGCTGATGGTTAGGATATCTTCTACCAAGCTACCTGGCGGCATACTAGTAGATTACACGATGTTTGGCGATAGAAGAAATTGTGTTTGCTTTCGATGGTTGATTTTTATATAACTCTCTCTGATCCGTAATGTGTAAACTATGCATATTTTTGTTGGGTTTTAATAGAAGGTTGTGTGCATCGACCGATGCAGAGGCCATGTACCCCCCCTCCCCCCCAATTTTGAAAAAAAAAAATCAGGGCAGAGTAACTATAAGTTCGCATTGCCAAGCCCACACACAATTTCTAGTTATAGTACTTGGTATGAATGCCGAGTCAGAAGAAAGAAAATCCAAATCCGACTTTCAATGGTTCGCCACTGACCAGACCATGTTGTTCACTGACATTTGGATGTGGTCGCCCAAAAATAACCACCTTATTGATACCTCACTGAATCGAAGCTGGCCAGTCAACTGAGGTCGCCAAGCCCAGAGGAACCAAAGACGGTATACTGTATGTGGCACCAAAGTAGCCTCCAACGCTAGAAGACACCAAACACATTGGACGGTTATCTTGGTCAGTGGTGCGCTGTTGCACCAAGTGATTCACTTGCTTGATGTATGTAAGCAAGCACTATGTTCATTGCTCAGTAGCATTTCCATGGCTACCTTCAAACTAAAAAGGTCGTTGCCGTTCTTAACCTTTCCTAACTCCCCGTTTGTTAGAAGTTGGGACATGGGACAACATTTGGTTTCAACTATCCTTTTTTTCATTTGGCCACCAGGGTTGCTGTCATGTACGTTAATATTTTATCTTTTTTTCTACTGCAAGTACTGTACTAGTATCTTACTTCAACTAACTTGTACTGTGTCTTATTTTATTGTTGGATCTAGATTAACTACCAGGAATACTTGAAGCTGAAGACCAGAGTTGAATACCTTCAAAGCTCACAACGGTAATCTTCATATTGTGACTGAAGAGTCACTTTTGCTGTATGTATAGTGCAGCGTTGCTGTAGCTTATCAGCCCTCGTTCGCAAATATTGTAGAAATATTCTCGGTGAGGAGCTGGGTCCACTCAGCATGAAGGAGCTTGACCAAATTGAGAACCAAATAGACGTGTCCCTCAAGAATATCAGGTCAAGAAAGGTACAAAAGTTGAACGTCTCATATTTGTTACATAAAGCTAAGGTTCACCAGCTTGATCGAGATCTATTTCTGTTATACAGATACTGCTTCAGTCTAAGCATAAGTATTAGTTTTGAATTCTATTAGTGTAGAATGCTGCTGTATCCCTAGTTGTTCGGATGTACATGAACTTTCAAGACATTGCTCAATAGCATTAGCTTAAATATGCATGTATCACAGTTCAATCAGTGGTTTATATTGATTATGACGAAGTTGTATGTTCGTTTGCAGAATAAAGTATTACTCGATGAGCTATTTGACCTGAAAACTAAGGTAATGATGGGTCATGAACTTCATATGATCTTCACCCTGCTTTTTTCTTGCTCCATCCGTTAATGCTGTTTATTTGATGGCTGACTAAATGATGCACTGCAGGAGCAAGAACTGCAGGATCAGAACAAAGACCTGAGGAAGAAGGTAGTATCACTGAGCTTACAACTTTGTTTTTACCTGTATATGAAACTATGGATCTTCATTTTATGCAAGCAGCAGTTCGCCCACCTTTGTTTGGTGTAGTTTATAAACAACACTGAATAAGAAAATCCAACAGTTATGAGAAGAAAAAAAGAGTCCAATGTGACTAATAAATATCTCATTGCTGTATTTTTTGCCACTACCAGTTGCAGGACACCACCAACCTCGGCGAGAATGCGCTCCCTATGTCGTGGCAAGATGGAGGGAAAAGTAGCTCTAGTGGGCATGCCGTTGAGCCTTATCCGGAACTCCTCCGACAACCGGAACAGGAATCCTCCATGCAGATTGGGTATGTTTTTCTACATGCCAATCAGGGTTAACCTGACGGATTTCTCCTAGGAATAAATGTTCAATCTATACTTATTCAGAATTTGAGTTTCCAATCAGTCGAAAGTTCAAACGAGTTCTTTTTTCTTTGTGAAGGTACCGTCCTGCCTACATGGACCAGCTGAACAACGAAGACATGGCTTCTCAGCGCCTTAACCTTGGATCATCTACAGGTTGGATATGACTGGTTCAGACGACGAGAGAGACATGGTGCGACATATTGTACGCCCAATCTGGATCTGGAGTCCTATATACGATAGATTCAGTCAGTGGTCTATATTGTGACAGCTCTTTGCACTCCACTGAAGAATAAGAACAGGTGATGAATGATTTGAGTTGAGTACGCAGGTATTGTATCGTCTGTCGATCCACGCACATGGGCATCATGTGGCCTAGCGTGGCGTCCCGTAGCTGCTGTGTTTGGAGTTTGGACTTGGAGTGACACTTGTAGTATTTGTGTGCTGACTGCTGAACCCGTGGTAATAAAGTGCCGTAACTATGGACCGAAATACGTGTGTAAGCTGCGTGGTACGCTGATGATTTGTTGTGCTTCTTCTTTGATTAGCTTTCCGAGATCCTCTGTGGTCTGAAAAACTGCAGAGGGATGTAGTGAATCTCCTTCGTCCGTTGACCTTCCGATGGTAGCTGGCCCAACAACAGAAAATACACCGCAGCAGCCCAAAGCCCAACTGGGAGATGGAAAACGGCGTTATCCCATTTCTTCCTATGGACTCATGGAGTCGCTGAAGCTCAGCGCTGTAGGTGGGCCTGTCCATGGGCGCCCACTAGCTGACCACCTCTGCCCGCCTGACTTGGGCTGGTCACCGCTACAAGTCCGTTCCTTTCCTTGAGACTAGGTGGGCGTTCGCTACCGCACGCACAGAGGAGCTATGCACTGACGCCTCAAAGCTCAGAGTGAGCACTTCGCCAGCTGCCAGGACGAGGCAAGGATCAATTTTTGTTACAGCACAAAGCTTCCTTCAGACGACAGATTTGTTACAACTCCTAGCACATACACTTACTACAGTATAATACATTCATGTGTATAAGAACACGTCCAGAAATTCAGACTCTTTAAACCAGTACAAAGGGAAATGACAGGAAAATGTCTCAGGATATTCACAGTATCTCAAAACAATACAAAGGGAAATTACAGGAATATGCCTGTCTTAGGGCATCTCCAACGCGGGTATGCAAAACGTCGGCGTGTGTTCTTTTGGGTAAAAACATGACCCAACACGCAAACCCAAATGCAAAACGGACGGCCCATGAGGTCCGGCACGACCCAAAGCGCACTCAAATTTGCGCAGGCTATGGGCAAGTACTGGACGAGCGCGAGCGTGCTTTTCCATCCGCACATGTCCGTTCGTGGCCCATTTGACAGTGACAAAAAAGTCCCATATCTTCTCTCTCCTTTATCCCTTCTCTGTTTGCTTTTTTGCCATGGATACCTCCATTCTCCCCGTCGGATTGGAGCTCGCCTAGCTAAGCTTCGTCGTCGCCCTCGCCTGCCGCCGCCTCCTTTTTTTCAGCCCTGCTGAAAGTCGCCGGAGCAGAAACAAGCGCATCCCCGTCGACCGCCTCGCCCAGCTCCGTCTCCCGGCCGCATCTCACGGGAGGCGTGCGTCTGCGCCTCCGCCTCTGCATCCTTCGACGGTTCCGGCGCCGGTGAGCCGGACCTGTCTAGCCGCCGGCGTTGCCCTATGATGGCCGCTTCCTCAAAGAGGGTGCCGCCGTCATTGCCAATGATGGTTGTGTCCTCCAAGAAGAGGATGGCGAGTCCGGGGACGCCATCTTCAGCTGAGTTTGGAATTGAGTCGCTGAGCGCAAAGCCACAATCAGCAGTGCCAAAAATTGCAAAGTGCGGAAACTGTCTGAACTTACTCACTGTTGTTAACTGAACATGAAACTGCAAGAACTTTACTCAATGCCAGTTGTTACTCCTAACTGAATCGAACGAAGTGCTTGGGCTGAACTAAATGGGAACTGTAACACAAAGACACATTCACAACTAGTAAATGTACGTGGTGTGAATTAATCCCAACACTGGAGCAAGAAAACAGAGAGCAAAAACAAACAGGAAGTTGCAGTTTTGTATATTATAAACTCAGTTCCACAAGGTTTCTGCACAACAGTTCTCAAATTCCTTGCCAGTGACAAACATTTACAAACCGAAATCTTCAGAAGGTCAGCTACAAAAAAATGTGCTAGCAAGTGATAAGACGATTACCGGCAGGTCACACATTTAAATCACATCAGGGACTACATGACACCTTGCAAAAACTGAAATATTTCAGCCACAACCCACTAACGAAATCATCAGTGATCATCTAGCAATGGCGGTGGCACCCTCTGTGAGGAAGCGGCCATCATCGGCAACGCCGGCGGGGAGACAGGTCCGGCTCACTGGCGCCGGACCCGTCGAAGTAAGCAAGGTGGGGGCACGGACGCACGACACCCGCTAGATACGGCCGGGAGGCGGAGTTGGGCGAGGCGGTCGACGGCGACACGCGGAGCATCAGTGACTCCATACTTAGAGCATCCCCACTCGTTGGCGCTCCCCACGCCCAAATCCGGACGAAACTACCGCCGGATTGGACGAAATTAAGTCGTGGGGAGTACCATATTTCCAGTCGTCCACCCGGAGTTCGGCGGATAGAGTTTAAATTCAAACAAATCGCCGTCCCGCGCTACAAGTACGGGCAGTTGATCGGCAAAAGGAGCAAAAGGATCGGCCACGGATCGGCGATCGGAGGGAAATTACACGGAGACAGGCTCGTCGGCAGTCCCGGCCGGCACGGCGGTGTCCGACGGACCGGTTTCCTCACACGCCGTGGCCGAAGCGGCCGCGGCGGGCGACGATGAAGCAGCGGCGGCGGTGGACGTCGAGCGGCCGCGGCCGACGAGGTAGATGGTGAGGTAGACGAGGTAGGAGCCGGCGGAGACGACGTAGTGGCTCGGAGGATGTCGTTGCGGTGGCCCCGGTACCAATTCCTCGTCTCCTCGTCCATCGGCTCCATGTCGCCGCCGCCCATGAGGAACGCCAAATCTGTGTTCCTCTTCTTCGCCGCCACCGTCGTCTTCGACGCAGGCGATCCGGGCGCCTTGGTTGGCGAGCATCTCCCGCCACCTGCCGTCGAACTTGTCGTTCCTCCCGTCGGCGTGCGATCTCAAGTCGGCCCAGCACTTGTCGATCGACGCCGCATCCTCGTCGGCGGGATTGTCCGTCCGTTTGAGCTCTTCTGCTTCTTCCGGCCGAGCTCGGGCGCCCTTCCGCCGCGCAAGCCGGCGGAGCGTCGGGGTTGTACCTGCTCGGTCTTGCTTTTCGAGAGGGACGTGCGAACTTCCTTCCACTTCTCGCACTTCTCGAGGCGGGTGTAGACGTTGAGGAACTTGAACCGCAGGCCGGTGTCGTCCGTGTACATGTCCAAAGCTCGGCGCAGCCGGGGAAAAAAGAGCACGGCGATACGGGTCAGCCTAACGACGATGTACCTCGGTGGTGTAGGGCCGGCGGATCATACCCTTTGCTCCATGTCGTGGCCGCTGATCGGCCGTTTGTCGATCTCCTCCCGTACGCCGTGCCATTTGCTGCACGCCGTCCGCATGATCCCCCAATGGGTGGCCATTGCCTTGTCTCCCCGGTACACGTTCATGTTCGTCTTGTTGAAGTAGGGATCGACGAGCTTGCGTTCCTCGTACGCCTGCCTCACTCGAAACCAGTATGTGTCAAACGACTGATTGGCCCCGATTATGCCGCTCGTGGACACGGTCATCCAAGCTTCGGCGAGGCACTCCTCTTCCTTCGGCGTCCATTTGATACGCGGTTCGGCAGGTGGCGAGTCCTTCTTCCTCTTCTTCTTCCCCTTCGACAGGTTGGCACCGGCTCGCTTGGCTCTTCTTCTTCCTCGCCTTCTTCTTCGACGGCTTGGCTTCCGTCGGCAACATCCTCCCGATGCTCGCTGCGCGCCGCCACGGCTCGCCGTCGCCCTCGTCTCCTCTTGCGTGAAGAACCCCGGGCACGCAGCCGGCGGCGGTCATGAAGAACCCCGGGCTCGCAGCCGGCGGCGGCGGAGCCGGAGGTGATCATCTCGTGGATCTCCTCTTCGTTCGGCGCCGCCATCGCACCGAACGCGAGCGGCCCTCGGTCGCAGGGCCGGCGAGGTGCCCTCGAACAAGCCGCCGCCGACGCCGACGTCAAGCTCGGGCGGCGACGGTGTGGGCTTGGACGGTTGGACGTAGGCGCCCTCTTGGAACACGGCGGTCGGCGACGGCGAGTACAGACAAGGCGAGAAGGAAGACGGGGAACTTGTTGTACCTTGCGTCGGCCATTGGCCGGGGAACACGCCGCCGCTATAGGCCATGCCGATTAACCTCAAGTGTTCGTCTTGGGCCGCCTCCGCCGACCTCTTGGCGGCGGCTCTTTTCACCCTCTCCGCCCGGCGCTTGTTTCCACGTCGCGCCGTTTCTCGTCCGCCGCCCACTCGGCGTTCGACATGCCCGGCGGCTTCGTCTTCTTCTTCCGCATCTTCCTCGCCGGCGCCTTCGGCGGCATTGTGGTGGACGAGAAGACGAGGAGGAGAGTGGTGGTGGACGAGAAGACGCCGCCGGAACCGGAGCCGGAAGACGAGGAGATTGGGGGATTTCGGCGGGATAGAATGGGGATATGCAAACAAATTGGAGGGAATGGGGAAATGCAAGCAAATTGGAGGGAAAATCACAGGATTTGGTTTTCCAGTCGCCGACTACGCGGGTCCACACGCCGTTTCGCGCGCTTTCGTTTCGTCCGGAGTCCCCGAGCGCGCCCGGGGGGCCGGGGTTGGCGTGGGCTCGCCGGATGGATTAAGGGCCAAATCCGGACGAAAACGAGGAACCGGGGGCGCGACTGGGCCGAATTTCGCCGTCCGGATGGAAAAAACGTCGCTCGGGGGCCTCGTCGGGGGGACGAGTGGAGATGCTCTTAGCGGCGAGGGAACGTGATCTGTCTCCCATTAGTCAGGCTTTGGCCGCTGCGTTGTGTTTCCCGCTGTTGAGCCAGCTGTCATCGGATGGTGAACGGACGAAGGAGATTCACTACATCCCTCTGCAGTTTTCAGCTCTACGTCAGAGTATCTCGTTCCAGCCCGTGTGGGTAATCTGATGATAACTTGGGGCAGATTTATTAGGACCGGGGAAAAGGTTCTCTTGATTTGTGGGGTTCAGTCGGAGACTTAGGTAGAAGCAGGGGTAAAGGTTTCAGTAGGGCAGGGGCACGTGTTTTTTTTGAATAATTTAAGTGGTTGTATGTCAAGAATGGATCCGTATGAGAAACTTATACTACCTCAGGTCCATATTAATGGACTCAACTTTGTCTAGATTCGTATGCATCTAGTCTAAACAGTTAACAAGATACATATGAATCTAGATAAAGTGGAGTCCATTAATATGAACCGGAGGGAGTACTTGTTTTAGCAAACATTGCGCAAAACGACTTCGGACCAAAAATTAGGACAAGATACCGAAACATAGACTTATTATCTAGGTTCAATGTGATAAAAAACGCTTGTCTTACAAAGACTTATCATAAGTATTACTATATACTCCAAGATAACCTTCAGTTATTCATGATTCATACACAGAGGATTGGAAAAATTAGAGGTTTCTTGATATATGAAAGATGCTTTCGATGGCATTATCACCTCTGAGTTGGCATTGCTTTTAACTGTAGCAATGATTACAATTGAAAGGAATTTCCCGGTGATGAAGATTATCAACACCGAGGTGCACATCGAGCAAGGGATATTCAAAAATCTTGATCGATAAAAAGGTACGGTCAATCATTTCCAATGAGGTAACATTATTGCCATGTTTTAGGTTCTTCTTGTAACCAACTATGTTTTCTATTTTATTGCACTTAGTGACCGTGTTAGAATCTTATATAGAATTAATGTCTCGAGGCTATTTTGATACTTGCATCATCTTTTACAGTTCGTCCTAACTTAAACTATGTTTGTCCTTCGCCACTGTGTATTGGTCGGGAGATTAATGGCATGCATTGGCTAAGCACCATCCTGACGGCGGCGCCAGAGCGGGATTCCCGGATTTACATCGTGCCACCAGGAGTCCTTCCGTGCGGCCCATCTGAGTACGCTTGTGGTCGGCGTAACATAAGTTCTGGTGGCGGGTCCATGCTTTCGACGCATTATATTTGTTATTTTTTTGAATGGGGGCCAACCTCGACATCAAAGTGATGAATATTGTCTTATTTATTGCGTAGTTTTAGTTTTATAGTTTAACAAATCATGGGTTATTTAAAGTGCCAACATGAATCAACCAGTAGAATAATACATACAAAAAGCCTATTTGGATCTCGTAATCTAATGGGTTACCGCCATCCAGCAAGTCAGTTAAAAGATATCCCTTTTGATTGCCATCAACATGACTGCATTACATTTATGTATGCAAAATACGTGTTCATATGGTTCAAAATGATGTTCATGTATCAAAAACATTCTTTAGATATTTCTTAAATATTATAATAACATTGGTGCGAATATATACTCGGTAGAAATAACCATACATTGAACATGTATTTGAACAATCATCATGAACATTGTTTTCTCGATATGAACATTTAATGATTCTCCTGAACAAAATTTTGTACATCTATGAATTTGTTTTCTAATATGAACATGTTTTTAACCTCGTTAATAATTATTATTATAGTGTAAAAAAAATCATGAGTGATTTTTTTCACGCATCCTAGATATAATACAATCTCAAACCTTTATGCAATTTTATGTTCACTTACAATATTCAAATAAAACTAAAATAAATGTTCGCATAATAAAATTACAATAAGTGTCAATATAGTTCGGAAAAAAGTGTTCGTGTATACTGGAATATATGCTAATGTAGATGGAATTTTTTGTGGTAATAGAATATATGTTCATATAAGCGAAGAAAAAATTGGGAACACATATTTTAAAAAAATAATATAATGAAAAAGTAGAGAATAAATAGTAAAAATGTAAAAAGTGAAAGAGAAAAATTAAAGATGAAAGTAAAAATATTAATTAAATAAATGAAAATGAAAATGATGGAAGAAAATTGGAAAGAAAAAAGGAAACAATAAGTATGTAGGTGCTGGCCACCCATTTGACGCAACGTGTATCCTATACTACCACTGTTTCAATGAATAAGGTATACACCTCGTATTTTAAGACAATTTTTGAATGAAAATATGAATCAAAAAAATCTTGATCATATTTTACGTAATTACTACCGTTGAATTTGTACTAAAAATCATTTTCTAATTATACTAATTTTATGCGAAGTAACTATTGATCAAAAGAAAAGAGAAAATGAGGACAACTTATTCAGTAGGATGGAGAACAAAATATTTTTAGGATACACATATTTAAGGTCACAAGTGAGTTTAAGCTTATCCAATAACATCGGTTAGGCATACATCGGCCAGCTCCTGGCTATCAGTGGAGACAACAACCGCAATCCCCATTTATAATATATAGAGCTCCTCGCCTTGCCCGTAAAGGTCTTGCCAATTTACATTTTTCCCCTCATTTTTATCTTTTTATTTTCTTATCTTCAATTTGTTTTGTTATTTTTATTACCATTTTGTTTATTTTTCCTGTATTTTTTTGTGTTATACATGAATACATATCTTTTGAATTTGTAAACTTTTTTTGCCCCGTGAACCTGTTTTGAAGTCTGTGAACATACTTTTTTTGGGCCCGTGAATATTTTTATGGGCCCATGAACATTTATTCGAATGAGTGATTTCTATTTGTAAAACATAAATAGTTTTGAGTTGTATGAATATTTATTCAAATGATAGAGTATTACTCCTCCGATCCATATTATTTTAGGCTAATGTAGATGTATCTAGACACATTTTAGTTGTAGATTCATCCATTTTAGAGTCAAGTAATATGGATCGGATGGAGTATTTATAATATATAAATTTAGTTTAAAATTCTTGACAATCTTTTACTATAGTTGAATCCTTTTTTCGAACTCGTGAATGTTCTTTCAAAACATGAACATACTTTGAATATGCATGAACAAATTTTACAGCCATCAACATTCTATTAGTGCAAGGGCATTTTTTATTACGGTTGAAACAAGTGTCACATTTTTGCAATGCATGGTCAACGCCCGCACTCTGCCCCCTCCCTCTACCACTCGCTACAAAGTGGCATACAAGGGGACCCGATAGCCAATGTGTAGCCCGTTTAGGAGTTTAAGACATAAGTAAAATTCTTATTTGAAGTAAGGGCTTTTCTACATTGATGTCGACCTCGAGTTAGCCTACAATGAGATCAAGCGAACCAGGTTGCTCATTTCGGTTTTTTATCACAACATTAAAAGACACAGACGGTAACAACCCGGGCAGTAACCTGGGCGCCACACATGATTACCCCTATCCCCACCACATACACACACCACAAAAGAAGCCACCACCATCGCCCCAACATCAGATCAGCAAATTTATACTCCTTTTAAAGCAAACTCCCACTAACTGCAATTAATATTAGTCTATCTCCGCATGCAAGCTATCCACATCATCTATTCCATTATCATATCAAATATCCATGTCATCCCCACTAACATTTACTGTTAATGTATCTTTACGTGCAACCTATCCATGTCACCTAATTTTTCCCTCCAATTGTCCACATCACCACTTTATAGGCATAAAAATATACAACACGCCTAGAGAAAAGGTACACTAAAATTGCATCCTCCCATAAATATGGATCCTTCTATTTGCCGAAAGTCAAGAAAATATCCATATTTGTATCCTACTTGACATATCCTCCATAAAAGAAGAAATAGGCTTGCCAAAAGAAAACAATCTAGTTCTCTACTACTGCAGAGGTGAAGGGTGATTTTGAGCACTTTAGCTGCGGCTTTGGCGCCACCCAACCGTCGAGGGTGCCATGGCCATGGACCCTGACTCTCTACTCGAATTTTAAACTTTTTTAAAAAGTTTGAACATTTTTTGAACATTTTAAAATCTACACATTTTCAAAATATAAACAATATTCTAAATTTAACATTTTTCTATTCTCACAAGAAAAACAACAAAAAAGGAAAAGAGGATTGAAGGAAAAACTACAAAATAGCGATCAGGTACCACAAAGTACATCACAATTTCCGTCGTACTAGCGAACGCATGCGTTCTTAAAAAGCTAAAACGTGAAAACCAATCTTTCTTAAAAAATTAATATTAAAAAAATTCATGATTTTTTTCAGATTTTTAGTCTCTTCAGGATTTAAACAAATAATTTTTTGGAATTACTCGTGATTTCAGGAAATATTAAAATGAAACAAAACAGAAACAACAAGCACAGAAAGATTGCAGCAAAAAAAAAAAAACACTAGTCCACCGCAGCCCAAAGTGGGCCGCAGCTCACGGCGGATGTTCCACGGGCGAGTCTGAATACCGGCAATCCCTATTCCCCGCTCAGAACGGGAGCGATTCGCTCCCGCCTGAAGCGACGGACGGGTGGGCCGGCCCATTAGTGCCTACCCTGTTTGGTTTTTTCCTTTAGTTTCTGGTTATTTTTTTTGGCTTCCCATGTTTTTAGGTTCTGGTTTTTTCTTTCGGTTTTTTTTTTCTGGTTTTGCTGATTTCGAAATTTTTTCAGAATTGTTTTTTGTTCTGATTCTAAAAAAATGTTCATATTATAAAATTGTTCAAATTTGAAATCTGTTCAAATTTCAAATTTGTTTGATTTTAAAATTCTTTATTTTAAAATTGATTTTTTTTTGAAAAACTACCAAATTTTTAATTTGAACATTTTAAGATCTGCACTATTTTAAAAATAAAACAATTTTTGTATTTGAAAATTTAAACGTTTTTTAATTCGGAATAATTTTTAGTTTGAACATTTTTTGAAGTTGAACATTTTTAAAATCTGAACATTTTCACGTTTGAACATTTTTCAAATCTGAACAGTTTTCTAGTTTGAACTTTTTTTTGGATTTGAACTTTTTTTCAAAATTTAAACAGTTTTCAAATTCAAACATTTATTCAAAACGTGAATATTTTTCTAAATAAAAAACCACCAGAACTAGCGATGGTTCCATCCGAACGAGGTAGCTCGTACAAGCACGGCAGATAAATGGGCCCGGCCCAGGTGATGTGCCCTTAAGCGATGTTGTCCAGAACAATCGCTTAAAGCGATGTAGGTACTCGCGTATAGGAAGTGGGCCTGGACACTTCAGCCGGACGGGCCGCTAAATCCAGAATCACTGGGTCCCGTGTCGTTCATTTTCTTTTGAAGGCTGGTAGTGGATGATGACCGTTGACCAATAACGTTTAGGAGAAAATAAATTAGTACTAAATTTGCACCGCGTTTTTTTTGAAACGGAGGCAAAAAAGCTTTGCCCATTAATTAATTAAGAAGAAGGTGCCTGATTTTTAGAAGAAAACCGGACAAAAACCTACAAAGACAGGGCCAAGCCCACACCCACCCACACGACGTCGCGAAGGCACACCGAGCCACCCTGACTACCCACAAAGCTACACAAACGCGAAGCTCGAGTGGCCTATGCCAAACAGATGGCTCCCCAAAAAAAGGCCGGTAGCTCCGATTCTGATGACGAGCCGCGGAGAGGAGAAGCACAAGACCTGCGCCGAAAAGGACCTTCATCGTCGGACCGCCCCTCGAAGGTCATCGTACACCACCCAAAGGCAGCTTCGACTTCACAGCAAGAGGAGGCCAACCTGAAGACATTCGAACACGCCGAGACAGAACCGACTAACACGGTCTTGCAGCAACCAAACCATGCTCAGCACCATTGTCGTTGCCGTCCAAGCCCACCATCGAGAGTCACCTTGTCGCCCAAGCGACCCAAGGTGAAGCACCCTCGAAGATGAAGAATATTTGGAGCCGCCGCTCTGACATACCACTGCTCCGTTGCGCCCTGCGCGTCCACGAAGACCACCACCTTCCGGGGCCGCCGCCCCGACATACCACCGCTCGCTCTCGAGCTGCAAAGCCGCACGAACCGTCCACCCGCAACCCAAGCTGCACAGGGAAAAAGGCCACAGACCACGGGCATCACACCAACTCATCCGGGGCCGCCGCCCCGACATAACGTCCGACCGTCCCCTCTAGGACGCGTCTGACCGAACCGACTGCCCTACCGCCCACACGGCAAGGGTCGCCACCCAAGCCGTGACAAGTCGCATCCTTGCACCATAGAGATGCTGCCGCACCGCCTTCCGGGGCCGCCGCCCCGGCTCACAGCCACCTACCCGAGGCCGCCGCCTCGGCATCCTCCAACGCAGACGGTAAGGCAACGCAGCCCGGCAAGCAAACCACCCTCGCCGAGTGAAGTTCATGCCCTCCAAGGACGATGCCTCCAAGAAAGGAAGCGACGAGACCGCCGCCGTCGCCCGCTCCGGTCGAGGCAAGAGCTTGGATTTTCACCCGGAGGGCACGAATCCTCGAAGGCAGGAGAGGTAGTAGCTCCACAACGATGCCTCCAAGAAGGGGAACGACGCCCTAAGGCGTCGCCATCGCCGGCACCGACCAAGTCGGGCAGAGTTTTCACTCGGAGCAAGCACCAACCAGCCGAGGCTTCCTTCACCGGCACGGAAGCCGGAGCACGCCATCATGCGCGCCAGCACCGTCGACCACCTCGCCCACCATGACGCCGCCGCTGCCCAGGGTCTCCGCCCCGGCACACCACCACCACCCAGCATCCGCTGCAAACCTGCAACACCTCCACGGCCAGGGGCCCTGCGCTGGCCTGCTGATGAGGCGGTTCATCGGCAATGCCCACCATGAGGGGCTTGGGTTTTTAGAGAAAGGCGACGACGGAGGTTCCGGGAGCGAGGCGGTACACGACGTACCCAGGTTCACGTCCCCACGGTGGAGGATCGCTACGTCCTGCTAGCAATCCACTATATGAATATATGTACAGGGGTCCGTGATACGTCTCCGACGTATCGATAATTTCTTATGTTCTATGCCATATTATTGATGATACCTACATGTTTTATGCACACTTTATGTCATATTCGTGCATTTTCTGGAACTAACCTATTAACAAGATGCCGAAGTGCCGATTCTTGTTTTCTGCTGTCTTTGGTTTCGAAATCCTAGTAACGAAATATTCTCGGAATTGGACGAAACGAAGACCCGGGGGCCTATTTCGCCACGAACCTTCCGGAAGACCGAAGAGCATACGAAGTGGGGCCACGAGGTGGCCAAACCACATGGCGGCGCGGCCAAGGGGGCGCGCCGCCCTGTGGTGTGGGCCCCTCGTCAGCCCCCGACTCGCCCTTCCGCCTACTTAAAGCCTCCGTCGCGAAACCCCCGATGCGAAAAACCACGATACGGAAAACCTTGCGAGACGCCGCCGCCGCCGATCCCATCTCGGGGGATTCCGGAGATCTCCTCCGGCACCCTGCCGGAGAGGGGATTCATCTCCCGGAGGACTCTACACCGCCATGGTCGCCTCCGGAGTGATGAGTGAGTAGTTCACCCTGGACTATGGGTCCATAGCGAGTAGCTAGATGGTTGTCTTCTCCTCATTGTGCTTCATTGTTGGATCTTGTGAGCTGCCTAACATGATCAAGATCATCTATCCGTAATACTCTATGTTGTGTTTGTCGGGATCCGATGGATAGAGAATACCATGTTATGTTAATTATCAAGTTATTACATATGTGTTGTTTATGATCTTGCATGCTCTCCGTTACTAGTAGAGGCTCTGGCCAAGTTTTTGCTTTTAACTCCAAGAGGGAGTATTTATGCTCGATAGTGGGTTCATGCCCGCATTGACACTCTAGGACGAGTGACGAAAGTTCTAAGGTTGTGTTGTGCTTGTTGCCACTAGGGATAAAACATTAGCGCTATGTCCGAGGATGTAGTTGTTGATTACATTACGCACCATACTTAATGCAATTGTCCGTTGCTTTGCAACTTAATACTGGAAGGGGTTCGGACGATAACTCGAAGGTGGACTTTTTAGGCATAGATGCAGTTGGATGGCGGTCTATGTACTTTGTCGTAATGCCCAATTAAATCTCACTGTACTTATCATGACATGTATGTGCATTGTTATGCCCTCTCTATTTGTCAATTGCCCGACTGTAATTTGTTCACCCAACATGCTTTTATCTTATGGGAGAGACACCTCTAGTGAACTGTGGACCCCGGTCCATTCTTTAATACTCGAAATACAAATCTGTTGCAATACTTGTTTTTACTGTTTTCTCTGCAAACAATCATCTTCCACACAATACGGTTAATCCTTTGTTACAGCAAGCCGGTGAGATTGACAACCTCACCGTTTCGTTGGGGAAAAGTACTTTGGTTGTGTTGTGCAGGTTCCACGTTGGCGCCGGAATCCCTGGTGTTGCGCCGCACTACATCCCGCCGCCATCAACCTTCAACGTGCTTCTTGGCTCCTCCTGGTTCGATAAACCTTGGTTTCTTTCCGAGGGAAAACTTGCTGCTGTGCGCATCATACCTTCCTCTTGGGGTTGCCCAACGAACGTGTGAAATACACGCCATCAAGCTCTTTTTCTGGCGCCGTTGCCGGGGAGATCAAGACACGCTGCAAGGGGAGTCTCCACTTCTCAATCTCTTTACTTTGTTTTTGTCTTGCTTTATTTTATTTACTACTTTGTTTGCTGCACTTATATCAAAACACAAAAAAATTAGTTACTAGTTTTACTTTATTTACTATCTTGTTTGCTATATCAAAAACACAAAAAAATTAGTTACTTGTTTTACTTTACTTAATATCATGCATGTTTTTATTTCACTAGTTAAGCATAATGGAAAACAACAAAAATATGAGAGATCTTTATGAACTTTATCTTGAATTAGGACATGATGTGTTTGAAGAGAGAATTAAAAAACCCATGGAACTTTATATGCATGCTAATGGGAATGTTATTACTATGGATGCTTTGAACACCATTGTTGCTAATGCTATGGAAAATTCTAAGCTTGGGGAGGCTGGCTCTGATGAGCATGATCTTTTTAGTCCCCCAAGCATTGAGGAGAAAATTTTCTTTTATGATTACAATATGCCTCCTATATATGATGATAGCCATTTTGTTGAATTTGCTCCCACTACAACTAATAAAATTGATTATGCTTACGTGGAGAGTAATAACTTTATGCATGAGACTCATGATAAGAATGCTTTATGTGATAGTTACATTGTTGAGTTTGCTCATGATGCTACTGAAAATTATTATGAGAGAGGAAAATATGGTTGTAGAAATTTTCATGTTACTAAAACACCTCCCTATGTGCTGAAATTTTTGAAGCTACACTTGTTTTATCTTCCTATGCTTGTCACTTTGCTCTTCATGAACTTGTTTATTTACAAGATTCCTATGCATAGGAAGCATGTTAGACTTAAATGTGTTTTGAATTTGCCTCTTAATGCTCTCTTTTGCTTCAAATACTATTTCTTGCGAGTGCATCATTAAAACTCTTCGAGCCCATCTTAATGGCTATAAAGAAAGAACTTCTTGGGAGATAACCCATGTGTTATTTTGCTACAGTACTTGGTTTTTATTTTGTGTCTTGGAAGTTTTTTACTACTGTAGCAACCTCTCCTTATCTTAGTTTTATGTTTTGTTGTGCCAAGTAAAGTATTTGATAGTAAAGTAAGTACTAGATTTGGATTACTGCGCAGTTCCAGATTTCTTTGCTGTCACGAATCTGGGTCTACCTCCCTGTAGGTAGCTCAGAAAATTAAGCCAATTTACGTGCATGATCCTCAGATATGTACGCAACTTTCATTCAATTTGAGCATTTTCATTTGAGCAAGTCTGGTGGCCTAATAAAATCCATCTTTACGGACTGTTCTGTTTTGACAGATTCTGCCTTTTATTTCGCATTGCCTCTTTTGCTATGTTGGATGAATTTCTTTGATCCATTAATGTCCAGTAGCTTGATGCAATGTCCAGAAGTGTTAAGAATGATTGTGTCACCTCTGAACATATGAATTTTTATTATGCACTAACCCTCTAATGAGTTGTTTCGAGTTTGGTGTGGAGGAAGTTTTCAAGGATCAAGAGAGGAGTATGATGCAATATGATCAAGGAGAGTGAAAGCTCTAAGCTTGGGGATGCCCCGGTGGTTCACCCCTGCATATTCTAAGAAGACTCAAGCGTCTAAGCTTGGGGATGCCCAAGGCATCCCCTTCTTCATCGACAACATTATCGGGTTCCTCCCCGAAACTATATTTTTATTCCGTCACATCTTATGTACTTTGCTTGGAGCGTCGGTTTGTTTTTGTTTTTGTTTTGTTTGAATAAAACGGATCCTAGCATTCACTTTATGGGAGAGAGACACGCTCCGTCTGTAGCATATGGACAAATATGTCCTTAGGCTCTACTCATAGTATTCATGGCGAAGTTTCTTCTTCGTTAAATTGTTATATGGTTGGAATTGGAAAATGCTACATGTAGTAATTCTAAAATGTCTTGGATAATTTGATACTTGGCAATTGTTGTGCTCATGTTTAAGCTCTTGCATCATATGCTTTGCACCCATTAATGAAGAAACACTTAGAGCTTGCTAATTTGGTTTGCATATTTGGTTTCTCTAGAGTCTAGATAATATCTAGTATTGAGTTTTGAACAACAAGGAAGGCGGTATGGAGTCTTATAATGTTTACAATATTTCTTTTATGTGAGTTTTTCTGTACCGTTCATCCTTGTGTTTGTTTCAAATAACCTTGCTAGCCTAAACCTTGTATCAAGAGGGAACACTTCTCATGCATCCAAAATCCTTGAGCCAACCACTATGCCATTTGTGTCCACCATACCTACCTACTACATGGTATTTATCCGCCATTCCAAAGTAAATTGCTTGAGTGCTACCTTTAAAATTCCATCATTCACCTTTGCAATATATAGCTCATGGGACAAATAGCTTAAAAACTATTGTGGTATTGAATATGTACTTATGCACTTTATCTCTTATTAAGTTGCTTGTTGTGCGATAACCATGTTTACGGGGACGCCATCAACTACTCTTTGTTGAATATCATGTGAGTTGCTATGCATGTCCGTCTTGTCTGAAGTAAGAGAGATC
>NC_061510.1:74571777-74648158 GCF_022539505.1 Lolium rigidum
CGGGCACTGTCACTGTGACAGTAGCCCAAGGAGAAATCTCGCATTTTGGATTTCTCGCTTTTGATTATTCTCAACTTAGACATCCATACCGGGACAACATGGACAACAGATAATGGACTCCTCTTTAATGCATAAGCATGTAGCAACAGTTAATGTTCTCATATGAGATTGAGGATATGTGTCCAAAACTGAAACTTCCACCATGATTCATGGCTTTAGTTAGCGGCCCAATGTTCTTCTCTAACAATATGCATGCTCCAACCATTAAGGTGGTAGATCTCTCTTACTTCAGACAAGACGGACAAGCATAGCAACTCACATGATATTCAACAAAGAGTAGTTGATGGCGTCCCCAGAAAGCATGGTTATCGCACAACAAGCAACTTAATAAGAGATAAAGTGCATAAGTACATATTCAATACCACAATAGTTTTTAAGCTATTTGTCCCATGAGCTATATGTTGTAAAGGCGAATGATGGAAATTTTAAAGGTAGCACTCAAGCAATTTACTTTGGAATGGCGGAGAAATACCATGTAGTAGGTAGGTATGGTGGACACAAATGGCATAGTGGTTGGCTCAAGGATTTTGGATGCATGAGAAGTATTCCCTCTCGATACAAGGTTTAGGCTAGCAAGGTTATTTGAAACAAACACAAGGATGAACCGGTGCAGCAAAACTCACATAAAAGACATATTGTAAACATTATAAGACTCTACACCGTCTTCCTTGTTGTTCAAAACTCAATACTAGATATTATCTAGACTTTAGAGAGACCAAATATGCAAACCAAATTTAGCAAGCTCTAGGTGTTTCTTCATTAATGGGTGCAAAGTATATGATGCAAGAGCTTAAACATGAGCACAACAATTGCCAAGTATCAAATTATTCAAGACATTTTAGAATTACTACATGTAGCATTTCCCGATTCCAACCATACAACAATTTAACGAAGAAGATTCAACCTTCGCCATGAATACTATGAGTAAAGCCTAAGGACATATTTGTCCATATGCAACAGCGGAGCGTGTCTCTCTCCCACACAATGAATGCTAGGATCCATTTTATTCAAACAAAACAAAAAACAAAAACAAACCGACGCTCCAAGCAAAGTACATAAGATGTGACGGAATAAAAATATAGTTTCAGGGGAGGAACCCGATAATGTTGTCGATGAAGAAGGGGATGCCTTGGGCATCCCCAAGCTTAGACGCTTGAGTCTTCTTAGAATATGCAGGGGTGAACCACCGGGGCATCCCCAAGCTTAGAGCTTTCACTCTCCTTGATCATATTGCATCATTCTCCTCTCTTGATCCTTGAAAACTTCCTCCACACCAAACTCGAAACAACTCATTAGAGGGTTAGTGCACAATAAAAATTAACATGTTCAGAGGTGACATAATCATTCTTCACACTTCGGACATTGCATAAAGCTACTGGACATTAATGGATCAAAGAAATTCATCCAACATAGCAAAAGAGGCAATGCGAAATAAAAGGCAGAATCTGTCAAAACAGAACAGTCCGTAAAGATGGATTTTATTGAGGCACCAGACTTGCTCAAATGAAAATTTCCAAATTAAATGAAAGTTGCGTACATATCTGAGGATCACGCACGTAAATTGGCTTAATTTTCTGAGCTACCTATAGAGGGGCAGGTCGAAATTCGTGACAGCAAAGAAATCTGAAACTGCGCAGTAATCCAATTCTAGTATTCAATTTACTATCAAAGACTTTACTTGGCACAACAAAGCACAAAACTAAGATAAGGAGAGGTTGCTACAGTAGTAAACAACTTCCAAGACTCAAATATAAAACAAAAATACTGTAGTAAAAACATGGGTTGTCTCCCATAAGCGTTTTTCTTTAACGCCTTTCAGCTAGGCGCAGAAAGTGTATATCAAGTGTTATCAAGAGACAAAGCATCAACATCATAATTTGTTCTGATAATAGAATCAAAAGGTAACTTCATTCTCTTTCTAGGGAAGTGTTCCATACCTTTCTTGAGAGGAAATTGATATTTAATATTACCTTCCTTCATATCAATGGTAGCACCAACGAGTTCGAAGAAAAGGTCTTCCCAATATAATGGGACAAGATGCATTGCATTCAATATCCAAGACAACAAAATCAACGGGGACAAGGTTATTGTTAACGGTAATGCGAACATTATCAACTCTCCCCAAAGGTTTCTTTATAGCATTATCAACAAGATTAACATCCAAATAACAATTTTTCAATGGTGGCAAGTCAAGCATATTATAGATTTTCTTAGGCATAACGGAAATACTTGCACCAAGATCACATAAAGCATTACAATCAAAGTTATTGACCTTCATCTTAATGATGGGCTCCCAACCATCCTCTAACTTTCTAGGAATAGAAGTTTCAAGTTTTAGTTTCTCTTCTCTAGCTTTTATGAGAGCATTTGTAATATGTTTTGTGAAAGCCAAATTTATAGCACTAGCATTGGGACTCTTAGCAAGTTTTTGTAAGAACTTTATAACTTCATAGATGTGGCAATCATCAAAATCCAAACCATTACAATCTAAAGCAATGGGATCATCATCCCCAATGTTGGAAAAAATTTCAGCGAGTTTTATCACAGAGCGGTTTCAGCGAGTTTTAGCAGTTTCAGGCAATTTTGCACGCTTTGCACTAGGAGTAGTAACATTGCCAACACCAATTATTTTATCATTGATAGTAGGAGGTGCAGCAACATGTGAATCATTAACATTACTAGTGGTGGTAATAGTCCAAACTTTAGTTACATTATTCTCTTTAGCTAGTTTTTCATTTTCTTCTCTTTCCCACCTAGCATGCAATTCAGCCATCAATCTTATATTCTCATTAATTCTAACTTGGATGGCATTTGCTGTAGTAACAATTTTATTTTAAATATCCTCAGGTTTAGCAGCCATTTTATTGATTAAAGAAGATTGTGACGCAGACATGTATGAGATTCGGTTTTCGGCATTTGCAAGTTTAGTTTGCAACCCGAAATCTCCATATTCAGATTTTCAAGTTGATTTCCTATATTCTTCAACAAGGTAGATTGTTCATTCATAGTTTTAGTAAAAAATTTGTTTTGCTCATATTGTGATTGCATAAAGCTCTTGGTGGATCTTTCAATTTCTAACATCTTTTCCTCATTAGGTGAAACATATCTACCATAAGAGTTACCATTAGCAGGATATGGCCTAGAATTTTGAGCAACCAATGAAGCTAACGGAACAGTATTAGGATCAACATTAGTCCTACCATTCACAAGCATAGACATAATAGCATCAATCTTATCACTCAAGGAAGAGGATTCTTCGACAGAATTTACCTTCTTACCTTGTGGAGCTCTTTCCGTGTGCCGTTCAGAGTAATTAATCATCATATTATCAAGGAGCTTTGTTGCTTCTCCAAGCGTGATGGACATAAAGGTACCTCCAGCAGCTGAATCCAATAGGTTCCGCGAAGAAAAATTCAATCCTGCATAAAAGGTTTGGATGATCATCGAAGTAGTCAGTCCATGGGTTGGGAAATTTTTAATCAAAGATTTCATTCTTTCCCAAGCTTGAGCAACATGTTCATTATCCAATTGTTTAAAATTCATTATGCTACTCCTCAAAGATATAATTTTAGCAGGGGGATAATATCTACCAATAAAAGCATCCTTGCATTTAGTCCATGAATCAATACTATTCTTAGGAAGAGATAGCAACCAATCTTTAGCTCTTCCTCTTAATGAGAAAGGAAACAATTTTAATTTTATAATGTCACCATCTACATCTTTATACTTTTGCATTTCACACAATTCAACAAAATTATTGAGATGGGCAGCAGCATCATCGGAACTAACACCGAGAAAATTGCTCTCGCATAACAAGATTCGATAAAGCGGGTTTAATTTCAAAGAATTCTCTGTCGTAGTAGCAGGTGGAGCAATAGGTGTGCATAGGAAATCATTATTATTTGTGGTTGTGAAGTCGCACAACTTAGTATTTTCAGGAGTGGCCATTTTAGCAGTAGTAAAATAAAGCAAACTAGATAAAATAAATGCAAGTAACTAATTTTTGTGTGTTTTTGATATAGAGTGCAAGACAGTAAATAAAGTAAAATTAGCAACTAATTTTTTGTGTGTTTTGATATAATGCAGCAAACAAAGTAGTAAATAAAATAAAGCAAGACAAAAACAAAGTAAAGAGATTGGATTGTGGAGACTCCCCTTGCAGCGTGTCTTGATCTCCCCGGCAACGGCGCCAGAAATTTAGCTTGATGACGCGTAAAGCACACGCCCGTTGGGAACCCCAAGTGGAAGGTGTGATGCGTACAGCAGCAAGTTTCCCTCGATAAGAAACCAAGGTTTATCGAACCAGTAGGAGTCAAGAAGCACGTTGAAGGTTGATGGCGGCGAGATGTAGTGCGGCGCAACACCAGGGATTCCGGCGCCAACGCGGAACCTGCACAACACAACCAAAGTACTTTTGCCCCAACGAAACAGCGAGATTGTCAATCTCACGGGCTTGCTGTAACAAAGGATTAGATGTATAGTGTGGATGATGATTGTTTGCAAGAACAGTAAAGAACAAGTATTGCAGCAGATTTGTATTTCAGTATAAAAGAATGGACCGGGGTCCACAGTTCACTAGAGGTGTCTCTCCCATAAGATAGCATGTTGGGTGAACAAATTACAGTCGGGCAATTGACAAATAGAGAGGGCATAACAATGCACATACATGACATGATGAATATTGTGAGATTTCATTGGGCATTACGACAAAGTACATAGACCGCTATCCGAGCATGCATCTATGCCTAAAAAGTCCACCTTCAGGGTTATCATCCGAACCCCTTCCAGTATTAAGTTGCAAAACAACAGACAATTGCATTAAGTATGGTGCGTAATGTAATCAATAACTACATCCTCGAACATAGCATCAATGTTTTATCCCTAGTGGCAACAGCACATCCACAACCTTAGAACTTTCGGTCACTGTCCCAGATTTAATGGAGGCATGAACCCACTATCGAGCATAAATACTTCCTCTTGGAGTTAAGAGCAAAAACTTGGCCAGAGCCTCTACTAATAACGGAGAGCATGCAAGATCATAAACAACACATAGGTAATAGATTGATAATCAACATAACATAGTATTCTCTATCCATCGGATCCCGACAAACACAACATATAGAATTACAGATAGATGATCTTGATCATGTTAGGCACCTCACAAGATCCGACAATGAAGCACATGAGGAGAAGACAACCATCTAGCTACTGCTATGGACCCATAGTCCAGGAGTGAACTACTCACTCATCACTCCGGAGGCGACCATGGCGGTGAAGAGTCCTCCGGGAGTTGATTCCCCTCTCCGGCAGGGTGCCGGAGGTGATCTCCAGAATCCCCCGAGATGGGATTGGCGGCGGCGGCGTCTCAGTAAGATTTTCCGTATCGTGGCTCTCGGTACTGGGGGTTTCGCGACGAAGGCTTTAAGTAGGCGGAAGGGCAGGTAAAGGGGCAACGCGAGGGGCCCACACGACAGTGCCGCGCGGCCAGGGCCCAGGCCGCGCCGCCCTGGCGTGTCGCCGCCTCGTCGCCCCACTTCGTTACGTCTTCGGTCTTCTGGAAGCTTCGTGGCAAAATAGGACCCTGGGCGTTGATTTCGTCCAATTCCGAGAATATTTCCTTTGTAGGATTTCTGAAACCAAAAACAGCAGAAAACAGCAACTGGCTCTTCGGCATCTCGTTAATAGGTTAGTGCCGGGAAATGCATAAATACGACATATAATGTGTATAAAACATGTAGATATCATCAATAATGTGGCATGGAACATAAGAAATTATCGATACGTCGGAGACGTATCAACTGTGCGCGGTGAAGCAGTCGAAGCTTGTTCCGATCTGCAGTCATATTACAGCGCAAAAAACTGTGCACAAATAATAGTACGAGCCAAAAAATATTTGGCGAAATAAAATTTTGTAAGTAACAATTAATTGGAAGTATAGCACCTGATTGTTGGCGAACTGAGTCGGGTGCCGCAGCGGCACGGATGGTGTCGGACCTGTCGGTAAGGCAATGCTTCTATTTGATGGAGAAGTTGGTTCCTTCAAAGCCGATGACGATGCAGATTTCTCCGACTCGATGGCGATGAATCCATACGTAGATAAAGTCGTCGGCGGCAACGACGAAGTTGATGAAGTAATCTTTCGGGATGATATGGGCGACTGATGGCCCGATTTGCCTTCTGATATACTTGCGAGAACCGATTTCCACTTCTACACTCGAATGCTTTTGACTGGAGCTTCGCGCGGACAACAGTCATCTTCCTTTTCTTCTTTAAAGCATGTATGTAGGTAGAGCTCCATCTTCCTTTTCTATTTCTTCCATGGATTCAATGGGACATGGCTTCACGTGCCTTCGAATGCTGCTAGCCATGTTTGTATTGGAGATGAATCCATACTCTGATGGGATTAAAAAACGAAGCGTGCTCGGGTTGGCCTCCTAGAAATTCCTGTATCATGCATACTCGTCCGGCCGATCAGAATACGGCACCACGGCTCCGTTCCATGCCTGCGCGTGGTATCGACGAGTTTGATTGCCTCCTCTTTGTTTTTTTCTTTCTACACGTGCATTGCGACGCTGTTTTTTTTGACGTAGATCAGATGCGCTGCTGCTGTTTTGTTGAGGTCGATCGGCATACACGTTGTTGATGATGATGAACTTGATGGATCTCGCCCGGATAACCAAATCCAGTCGACGCTTTCCCACAGACGGCGCCAATTGACGAGGCGGTTCCTCGGCAATGCCCACCATGAGGAGCTTGGGTTTTTAGAGAAAGGCGACGACGGAGGTTCCGGGAGCGAGGCGGTACACGACGTACCCAGGTTCACGTCCCCACGGTGGAGGATCACTACGTCCTGCTAGCAATCCACTATATGAATATATGTACAGGGGGCCGCCATAGGCGGAGTTGTTGGATCTAGTCTAGTTCTAATCCGCGGGTTGCGGTGTCTAGGCGTGTCGCCTCTATGATTATGTTTCTGATTGTGCGTGTCCCTAAGGGGTGCCCCTGCCTGGCTTTATATATCAGCCAAGCTAGGGTTTACAAGAGTCCTAGTAGGATTCATATTGGAGTCTTCTTTCCTTGTAGTCCAAGTTGAGGCGCGTGCAGGTCCAGCTTGTCGAGTCCTCGTGCTGGTCCACCTTCATAGTTTGCACCGAGTATGGCAATGTCGAGTACCCGAAGGGTTAAGCCCACGTCACCTGCCGCAGTGCCGTCGCGATGCCCAGACCACCCGCGCCCCGAGAAGCCCGCCCTGCCCGCCCCCGTCCTGAAGCCGCCACGGGGACAGGGACATCTCCTGCAGCACCACGAGCCCAGCAGGACTCCGCCAAGGTAGGGTTGAAAATGAAAGGAAAACTTTTCCGTCTGTTTTCGAAGAAAAGGGAAATGGAGAGCAAAAAAGGGAAAAGAAAATGGCATTTTGCGGAAAACGAAAGGAAACGGAAGAATCATAAAAGGAAACGGAAATGAAAACGAGGGAGCTGTTTCCGACGGAAACGAAAACGGCAAAGAAAATTCCGGATAAACAAATATGAAAAGTTTCCGCAAATGTAACCTAGAGAGGCCCATGTTCTTGGTAGGCCTACATTTACACATGAAACTAGGCCTGCAGGCCACCTACTAATTATAGACAGCCGCCTATAGTCCCGACGACTCATCTCTGTTTAGGATGATTCCAGAAGACCTAGTCCCAACTCCCGAACGATCGCAGCGATCACAGCTTCTTCCTACAAGACGAGCGATCAGGCGGCCAAGCGATTGCCCACGAACAGTCTTAGTGTCGATGCAAAAATATTTATGTGAACTTTCGCTTGTCTAAGTGTTAAAATATGTCTGTTACTCCCTCCGTCACTAAAAGGATGTCTTCACTTTGTCAATTTTTGGATGTATTTAGATACTAAATTGGGTCTAGATACATCTAAATTTGGATAAAGTTGAGACACCCTTTTAGTGATGGAGGTAGTACTTTATGTTGAATTGCCGCTTGTTGAAGTTGAGTGATATTCCTTGTCTTATTATCTATTTCATTATACGTGCCTTTTCGGTATACAGACCAAGGTAATATGCCGCTATTTTATTGTGACAAATATTCATTTTCGTAACGTATCCGTTCCGTATCCGCTCCATATTCATCTCCGGTGATTTTCGTTTCTATATTCGTTTCCGGGGTTTTCGATTTCGTTTTCGATTCCGTCAAGATAGGCGGAAACAAAAACGATAAGACATATTTCCGTCCGTTTCCGTTCCGTTTTCAACCCTACGCCAAGGTGCCCCAAAGAAGTTCACAAGCGTGACGCCCTCGGCCCGCCAGGCCCAGATGGGGCCCAGATCGGGCCCTTGCTCCAGCGCCGCCAGGCCCAGATCTCCACCGACCTCCAGCAGCCACCCCCGTCGAGCCCTTGCTGCACGCCCTGCAGCCTCCTCCGCAACCAGCCAGCCGCCAGCCGCGCCGCCATGCTCGCCACCTGCAGAGCCCGGCCTCCAAGAGGGAGTCCCGCGAGGGGGGAAACAACGCCCCGCCGCCTCCTTCACTGGGCGCGTGCGCCTAAACCGCGTTTGCCGTTAGCTAACTCAGACAGGACAGCCAGAGAACTGCTTGCGCGGTCAAATTGGTCCCTTTGTCGCATGGTGCATGGATAAACGATTTACGATTAAGATCCCTAGGCCCAGCCACTAGCCAGTGCTGTCAAATTTGGAAGAGCAAAAAAATGATGAAGCATCGGGAGTTTGCGTGGCTCCTGTTCATGGACAGATTCAATACTCAAGACACCCCCAAACGGAAAATTTTTGACAAAAGAAACGTTTGTGTCTGTACTCTGTGCCATCATTCACAGGTCAAAATCCGTAACCATTTGTTTTTGAACAGTTAATTCAATAAGATCTGCTGGGATACTTTGGGGATTCAGTGAAACACACCCAAATTAATAGCATAAAATCACCGCTCTGAAACTGAATTTACCTTGAAAAAAAGAACACTTAACATTTACGTGACAAAAAAGTCATATGTTTATATGCTTTTCGCAAAAACTGTAAACGTGAATTGATCGTAATTGACATGGAAACAAATAAATGGGTTCCGTTTGTCAGGGCTGAGGTGGCATAATATTAGTATTTTTACTGGGTCCTACGCACAAACTCATAAAAAATCTAAATGTCCAAAAAAATCCACCCATCTTCTTCCTCAACACCGACCAGATTGTGGTTGTTGCCCTCCCGCTTGCAGCGTCCTTCGGGCACTAGCTGGCGCCGCTACCGGCCACCCATCTCGCGCACGGCTCGGTTCGCGCTGCTGCTCCCTGGGGACATGGACGTCGTGACTGCCTGCCGCGTCATGCCCGATGAAGACAAATTATTGCCCATCTTCCTTAATTTTGTGCACTATGGGATAAGGGGACAACATTTAGAGACTGTCCAATTTGATTACTAGTTCAATTAGACAGTAAGTAATCCTTTGTTTACGTCTCTGGGTGGCCCCTAGACCAAATGCTTGTAGGGCATGTATAATGGCAGGACAAACACGTCATTTCTTACACTAGTAGAAAAACGGCCATTAGTACCGGCTCCAAAGAGGGTTTAGTACCGGTTTTGGAACCGGTATTAATGAATCGGGCCTAAAGGCCCCCACTTTGGTACCGGTTTCTTACGAACCGGTATTAAATGTGCCTCCACGTGGGCACGGAGGAGCCCGCGGGGCTAGAGTTCTTTGGTACCGGTTTGTAACACGAACCGGTAGTAACGGCTATTTCGTTAAAAAAATCATTTTTTCTAATTATTTTTCACTACCTATTTTTTAGAATTTCTAGTATTTCAGTTAGTCTCTAACTACACTTAATCTCTAGTCAAATTACTTACCCGTGGTTAAACTTCCCGGTCGGTCACCCATCCTTCCACTACTCCAGCACCAGCACTAGTACTTGACATGCATGTTGTTGATAGTAGTATCATATCAATCCTATTAACATGTTGGTCGATGTTACACTTCTTTATTGTTTAAATTCCAAATAATTCTTTTAATAAACAAAAGTAATGATGTAATAATAATGTTGAATAAATAAATAAAATTAACTTTTTAATTTTTTATTATTTTTAATATTTTAAATTTTTTAATATCTTTTTGCCAAACGTAAAACCTGAAAATCTTATAATTTGCTAAATGTAATAGTAATCTTTATGCATGATGCAATTATTAATTTTAATTTTTAAAAAATTATAAATATATAAATTTCTAAATTTCTGGAAAAAACTAAAATCTTCCTGCTTTCATATTTTCATTTGGAATTTTGAGAATCTAAAATATGGCTAACCAAGTAAACCCAGGTGAATTTGGTTGTAACTTTTTCCTATGATCATTTTGATATATTATACGCTTTTTTCGACGTCGTATGCAAAAGTTAATGCTATTTTACTTTTTTCTAAACTTTTTATGCAAAAAAATTCGAAATTCAAATTTCTTAATTTCACCGAATAGTAGGTTGCATAACATTACAAGAATCTAAAAACATTTTATTTTTTGAATTTTCTACCATTTTCTTTTGTATTTTACAGAGCAAAAAAAGGCGATCCACAGGGAGGGTGGAGGTGCGTGGGGAGCACGAAAACCTTTAGTACCGATTCGTGATACGAACCGCACGAACAGGTACTAAACATTGCTGGCGCCCTGTACAGTGAAACCGGTATTAATGCACCCTTTAGTACCGGTTCGTAAGGGAACCGGTACTAAAGGCTTAGAGGGATGCCCATTTTTCTACTAGTGTTAAAGGTTCACGTTATCTAGAGAAAATATTAAATATATATGGTACAATGCATTATCTCTTATTGTTATCCCTAGCAATAAATGAGAATTAATTAAATTTTAGAAAGAAATTAAATTGATAAGCGATGATAAATTGTATAATGGAGAAAATAGCCTTCTCTTATCTATAATATCTATAAAGTTTAGGGAAATTCAATTCGGCTCCCGGGTGCGTATGCTCCCTCTACCAACAAAACATATTTTAAAGTGTGAAATAAATTTGATAAAAAATTCTACATGTACATATCTATAATGTACTAGGAGGCATAGGCACGGCGGCACGCCGCGCCCGTGAGAGTTTACGCGCTGACGGACGGGCAACTTAGCACGGTGGAAAGAGTTGAGCATGAATCTTCGTTCACTACCTCCTATGTTATAGTCTTATAGATGTCGAAGTGGCTATCTTCATAGGGGTGCGAGAGGACATCTGTGAGTTTGTGGAGATCGCTAAGAAGTATTAGCCCGTGAGAGTTTACGCGCTGGCGGACGGGCAACTTAGCATGGTGGAAAGAGTTGAGCATGAATCTTCGTTCACTACCTCCTATGTTATAGTCTTATAGATGTCGAAGTGGCTATCTTCATAGGGGTGCGAGAGGACATATGTGAGTTTGTGGAGATCGCTAAGAAGTATTAGTGTGTGGTGTGGTTATCATGATGGGTGGTGGTCTAGATGTTGTTCAGTAAGACCTGATAGGTAGAATAGTATAGAGAGGCTGCAAAATGCAGTTGTGTTTTATCGTGATATTTGTGATGGTTGTATGCAGTTGTTCAGTAAGCTCTCTCATGAGCGGCATCGTATATACTCATACTAACAATGGAAAGTACGGAAATTCAATTCGGCTCCCGGGTGCATATGCTCCCTCTATCAAAAAATTATATTTCGAAATATCGAAAATTTTTGACAAAAATTCTACATGTATATCTCCACAATATACATACGTTCGTCAAGTTTCGCGAGGAACCAATATGTTTTGTGGTCTGCGTAAAAAAGAGAAAATTTATCTCCTGAAAAGTCTTATTTTCAGCATTGGATTTTGTCTTTTTTATACACGTCACATGACAAGTCGGATTTTTATGAAACGACTTTGTGAGCGCGTAGCACGTGAAGATGTACGTTCGAATTTTTTGATTCAATTTTTTGAAATTTCAAAATGTATGTAACATGCATTTCAAAATAAATGGAGCATATGCTCCCATGTGCCAAAACATCATTCCCTGGAAAGTACTGCTAAAATGAAAACAGATAAGCTAACTTTTTATACATTGAGTGCAGATATAATACACGACAGTGGGTAGACATACGGAGAAGATGGTTTACATTCCAACGCCTACAGATGTGCAGAAAACTGAACATTGGATAAGTGCCCCCTTACATGTGAACCAAATGCATTAAGTGACTTGAGCTTTGAAACTTTCATGTTTAGTTTGTCAACCCACAGACCATCCCCGTCAGCTGCTGTTTATTTTAACAAAAGGCTGAAAACGATGTTGCTCCTGCAATTTGAACTACATGGCCTGAACATGAAGCTGCTCCTGCAATTAAAACCATGTATTCCAGGTACCAGCATAATAGTCCATGGACAGCCAAGCAAGCCATGCGGCGAAGGACACCTGAGCATAAGAATAGGCAGGGTAAAGAGCAGAATCTGCAGAATGGTAACAAACATAGGAGGAGTCCAGTACCTGAACCTAATGTATTCGCCTACTGAATGACGCAGAAGAACACAAAAAGTAATATTCACACGGAGAGATGGTTGGATGAGCCATACATCCCTCTTTAGCAAGACAGCAGCGCCAACAACTACAACTAATAAGTAACCACCCACTGTGAATCCGTAGCATATATCGCAACACAAAAGGTGATAGAATATATGACAACTTTATCATAAACAGAACTAATCCATAGCATATATCGCAACACAAAAGGTGATAGAATATATGACAACTTTATCATAAACAGAACCCTTGGGATAAAAGCAGAATGAATAGAAACATTAACCAATAAGCCACTCCTTCCGATCCATAGTAAGTGCCATGGTCCTTGTTCACATTTTAGCTAAAATGAACCAAAACTCTGGCACTTATTATGGATCGGAGGGAGCAAAACAATTCCAACAGAACGAACAGAAGATCGTAAGAAGATAAACACTCGCTGGAAAACGCAAGAATAGGGAAAAATCACCCCCTAAAACTATACACTTTCCGCCAAAAGGAAGAGAACCTAGGGAGCTATCATTCACAAATAAGATGTCTCTTATGCTCCTATCGACGGCTTCAGCGTCTTTGTGTCATTGGAGCTTCATTCGACAGTATATATTAGTGTTGCCTTTTCTATCAACTCACTTAAATTAGTGCCTCCAGAAATGTTACTGTCACGGGTTGGGGGTAGATTGGATCGAAGGTTGTAGTTGTGATTGGTTGGAGGCTTAGGGCGATAGTCCCGTCGACCTATGATCGGAGAAGGAGGTGAGGAGGGGCGCCGGGACGCAGGAGCAAGAGTTGAGAGATTGGATTAATTTCTGCTTGCTTTATTACTCAACGTGGGGTGGACTTATATAGTCCGAGTTACAACTTGTAGTCTAAGAAACAAACTCTAATTTGGAAGTAGCAGGAGAACCTTCTACGGGACAAAACCTTTCCACTTTCCAAAACCTGACACTAATAAAGGGAAGCAAGCAATACGTATCTAAATTCTAAACTCCTGGTGCATCACGTCTTGGAGCTAGAACATGTGGGTCTGGTGCAGACTTCCTCCTTCGCTGAAACATCTTACCCCACATGACATCTCCCCCTCCATTCTGAAACAGCTTGTTCTCAAGCTGGAAGCCTGGATACCGGTCGCGGAAGGCTGTGACATCTTCCCATGAGGCTGCAGACGCTGGTTGTTCTTCCCATTGAATGAGCACCTGCTGCACACCGCGAGCAATCCGTGCACGCAATGCCTGTACCGGAGTCGGGTCTTGACCCTGAAATAGTGGAGGAAGCATCGAGGAACCTTCAGGAGGCGGACCATGGTACTTCTTGAGGACCCCAACATGAAACACATTATGAATACGGGCTTGAGGCGGTAACTCCAGTTGATATGCAACCGAATCAATTTGAGCGAGGACTTTGAAAGGCCCATAATACTTGGGTGCCAATTTTCCTTTCGCTCCTGCTCCCAAGAATGCCGCTGGCCGGTGCTGCAGACGAAGCCAAGCCCACTCTCCCACGTCGAAGGAAAGAGTCCTATGCTTGACATCATAGAAGTGCTTGTACTTCTGAGCTGCTTGAAGGAGACGCTCACGGACGTCCAGCAAGAATTGGTCTCTGTCAAGAACTTGTCGTTCCACCGCCTGATTACGAATCTCGCCCGGAGTATAGTCACGAAGAGATGGGGGATCACGGCCATAAACAACCCGAAAAGGGGTGTCCTTCAGTGCTGAATGATATGAGGTGTTGTAGCAATACTCTGCCCATGGTAACCAATGGAGCCACTGTCGTGGTCGATCCCCAGTGATGCATCGGAGGTACATAGTGATGACCTTATTTACTGCCTCGGATTGGCCATCTGATTGTGGATGGAAAGCGGAACTCATATGTAATCGTGTACCCGCAGCCGCAAACAAGGCCTTCCAAAATCCCGAAGTGAATACCACATCTCTGTCTGACACGATGGATGTAGGAAAACCATGGAGACGGACGATGTTGGAGAAAAATGCCTTGGCAACCGACTCAGCAGTATATGGATGTGCCAAAGGAATAAAGTGTGCATACTTGGAAAAACGATCTACCACTGTAAGGATAACACTTTTTACCGCCCACCTTCGGCAATGCCTCAATGAAATCCATGGAAATGTCTTCCCAGACACGAGATGGTACTGTCAAGGGTTGTAACAGGCCAGCCGGATGAAGCTGCTCCGTCTTATTGCGTTGACAAACTGTACAAGCACGTATATACTGCTGCAGAGCTGCTCGTGCTTGAGGCAAATGGAAATCCCGGCGGAGTTGATGCAACGATTTTTGTATGCCTTCATGGCCATCATCGTGGGCCACCGCCAATACCTCTGCTACGAGCTGTGATGCAGGAGGCACATAAGCCCGCTGCTGAAAAGTAACAATGCCATCGACAAGTGCCCAGGGCTGGCCCAACTCGCCAGATTCCAGCTGTTCCCGAAATGTGACCAGCGCCGGGTCCGTGTGTGTGGCCTGACGAAGAGCTTCAAAGAGATCAAAAGAAGTCCCCGTGACGGCGCACGCATGTCCTGCAGGAACATCACGGCGAGAGAGAGCATCCGCGACAATGTTTTGGCGGCCTGGTTTATATTCCACGGTAAAATCAAAGCCCAAAAGCTTGCCTACCCAATGATGCTGCGGAATTGTGGCAAGGCGTTGGTCCAGCAAAAACTTGAGGCTGTAATGATCTGTTTTGATGACAAAGGCGCGCCCCCAGAGATATGGCCGCCAATGACGCACAGCTTGAACCAGACCAATAAGTTCCCGCTCATACGCGGCTAGAGAGGCATGCCTCGGAGCTATGGTTTTACTGAAATAGGCAATTGGCCCTCCCTCTTGATGCAGCACGGCACCGAATCCAGATCCCGAGGCATCACACTCCACAATAAACGGAACCGAAAAATCTGGCAACTGTAGCATAGGTGCAGTAGTAAGTGCACCCTTAAGAGCTTCGAACGCGGCTGCCGCTTGATCAGTCCAAAGAAACCCATCTTTCTTGAGCAGGGCTGTGAGCGGGGCGGCAATGGTGCCGAAACCCTTGATGAACTTGCGGTAGTAACCGGCCAAACCCAAGAATCCGCGTACGGCTCGGACAGTACGTGGCACTGGCCAATCCACCACTGCAAGGACCTTATCACCATCCATGGCAACCCCTTCTGCTGAGATGACGTGTCCAAGGTAAGCCATGGATTCTTCGCCAAACGAGCACTTGGAGCGTTTAAGGAAGAGCTTGTGTGTGCGCATAGCTTCCAAGACGAGCTTGACATGACGAAGATGGTCCGACCAAGATGAGCTGTAAATCAAAATATCATCAAAGAAAACCAGCACAAAACGACGAAGGAAAGGCCTGAGTACGTCATTCATGAGCGCTTGGAACGTCGCCGGTGCATTGGTCAAACCAAACGCCATGACCACAAACTCAAATAGACCCTCATGAGTGCGAAATGCCGTCTTGTGAATATCTTCAGGAGCCATCCGAACTTGGTGGTAGCCCGAGCGGAGATCCAGCTTGGTGAAAAAACGGGCTCCTTTCAACTCATCGAGCAGCTCATCAACGACTGGGATCGGAAACTTGTCCTTGATGGTGACCAGGTTGAGTCCACGATAGTCAATGCAAAAACGCCATGTGCCATCATGCTTTCGGACGAGGAGCACGGGTGACGAGAACGCCGACGAGCTACGGCGAATAAGGCCCCGAGCAAGCATCTCAGCACATTGTCGCTCTAGTTCATCCTTCTGAATAGTCGGGTACCGGTAAGGCCGTATGGCCACGGGCTGAGTCCCTGGTATAAGGTGAATATGATGGTCATGGGCTCGTGGCGGCGGAAGACCCTGGGGGTCGGCGAAGATGTCCGAGAACGCGGCCAGGAGGCTGTCTAGGAGGTCCTTGCCATCGCAGACATGTACGTGGGCCGGCCGTCCCGGTGGACTAAGACCTGTCCACTCCACTTCGTGGTCCATGTGCCTGATACGTCTCCGACGTATCGATAATTTCTTATGTTCTATGCCATATTATTGATGATACCTACATGTTTTATGCACACTTTATGTCATATTCGTGCATTTTCTGGAACTAACTTATTAACAAGATGCCGAAGTGCCAGTTCCTGTTTTCTGCTGTTTTTGGTTTCAGAAATCCTAGTAACGAAATATTCTCGGAATTGGACGAAACGAAGACCCAGGGGTCTATTTTTCCACGGAGCTTCCAGAAGACCGAAGAACATACGAAGAGGGGCCACGAGGTGGCCAAACCACATGGCGGCGCGGCCAAGGGGGGGCCCGCGCCGCCCTGTGGTGTGGGCCCCTCGTCTGGCCCCCGACTCTGCCCTTCCGCCTACTTAAAGCCTCCGTCGCGAAACCCCTGATGCGAAAAAACCACGATACGGAATACCTTACTGAGACGCCGCCGCCGCCGATCCCATCTCGGGGGATTCTGGACATCTCCTCCGGCACCCTGCCGGAGAGGGGATTCATCTCCCGGAGGACTCTACACCGCCATGGTCGCCTCCGGAGTGATGAGTGAGTAGTTCACCCCTGGACTATGGGTCCATAGCAGTAGCTAGATGGTTGTCTTCTCCTCATTGTGCTTCATTGTTGGATCTTGTGAGCTGCCTAACATGATCAAGATCATCTATCTGTAATTCTATATGTTGTGTTTGTCGGGATCCGATGGATAGAGAATACCATGTCATGTTAATTATCAAGTTATTACACATGTGTTGTTTATGATCTTGCATGCTCTCCGTTTCTAGTAGAGGCTCCGGCCAAGTTTTTACTTTTAACTCCAAGAGGGAGTACTTATGCTCGATAGTGGGTTCATGCCTGCATTGACACTGGGACGATGACAGAAAGTTCTAAGGTTGTGTTGTGCTGTTGCCACTAGGGATAAAACATTGGCGCTATGTCCGAGGATGTAGTTGTTGATTACATTACGCACCATACTTAATGCAATTGTCTGTTGCTTTGCAACTTAATACTTGAGGGGGTTCGGATGATAACCTCGAAGGTGGACTTTTTAGGCATAGATGCGGTTGGATGGCGGTCTATGTACTTTGTCGTAATGCCCAATTAAATCTCACTATACTTATCATGTCATGTATGTGCATTGTTATGCCCTCTCTATTTGTCAATTGCCCGACTGTAATTTGTTCACCCAACATGCTTTTATCTTATGGGAGAGACACCTCTAGTGAGCTGTGGACCCCGGTCCATTCTTTAATACTTGAAATACAAATCTGCTGCAATACTTGTTTTACTATTTTCTCTGCAAACAATCATCTTCCACATAATACGGTTAATCCTTTGTTACAGCAAGCCGGTGAGATTGACAACCTCACTGTTTCGTTGGGGCAAAGTACTTTGGTTGTGTTGTGCAGGTTCCACGTTGGCGCCGGAATCTCTGGTGTTGCGCCGCACTACATCCCGCCGCCATCAACCTTCAACGTGCTTCTTGACTCCTACTGGTTCGATTAAACCTTGGTTTCTAACTGAGAGAAACTTGCCGCTGTGCGCATCACACCTTCCTCTTGGGGTTCCCAACGGACGTGTCAACTACACGCATCAAGCAAATTTCTGGCGCCGTTGCCGGGGAGATCAAGACACGCTGCAAGGGGAGTCTCCACTTCTCAATCTCTTTACTTTGTTTTTGTCTTGCTTTATTTTATTTACTACTTTGTTTGCTGCACTTATATCAAAACACAAAAAAATTAGTTGCTAGCTTTACTTTATTTGCTATCTTGTTTGCTATATCAAAAACACAAAAAAATTAGTTTACTTGCATTTACTTTACTTATTTCATCATGTTTCCTTTTAATTTTACCGCAAAGAACATACCGGTAGGACAAGGGTCTATAATTGGGAGGAACAATATAGAAGAATTTTTCACCCATGTTAGTACCGTTGAAGATTTTGAAGATAGACACTTGGTAGAACTTGCTCCTACTTATGAAATTGCTGCTTGCTTGCTTTAGTTCGCCTGTTGGAAACTAAATTTGTTAATCTAAATCCTATAATCCAACACATGTTTCTTACACTTGGTGATATGGAAGAGGGGGAAAAGAAAGATTTTGTTTTAGAAACCCTTCTTAGAGAATTTGGTGGTCTAGCAAGAGAAGCTAGAAAGGTTTTTGCTAAATTTAATATGCTTGGATAGAATAAGGTACACTAATAATGCTAATGATGGTGGGGAGATCAAAGCACCAATACCATGTAAACTCCTAGCTATGAATGATGCACTAGAAAATAACTATGCTTGGCTTGTTCCTGAAAATTTGTTTGATGAGAGTAGCAAGCCCAAGACTAATGAAAAGGGAGACGCTGAAACTTATGTATCCAATATACTATGCATGGTTGAGAAAACTCCAAACCCTGCTGTAGGTGCACCACCCTTTGATGTTACTTGAGTTACACTTTCTGCGCCTAGCTGAAAGGCGTTAAAGAAAAGCGCTTATGGGAGACAACCCATGTTTTTACTCCAGTATTTTTGTTTTATATTTGTGTCTTGGAAGTTGTTTACTACTGTAGCAACCTCTCCTTATCTTAGTTTTATGTTTTGTTGTGCCAAGTAAAGTCTTTGATAGAAAAGTAAGTACTAGATTTGGATTACTGCGCAGTTCCAGATTTCTTTGCTGTCACGAATCTGGGTCTATCTCACTCGTAGGTAGCTCAGAAAATTACGCCAATTTACGAGCATGATCCTCAGATATGTACGCAACTTTCATTAAATTTGAGCATTTTCGTTTGAGCAAGTCTGGTGGCCTAATAAAATCCATCTTTACGGACTGTTCTGTTTTGACAGATTCTGTCTTTTATTTCGCATTGCCTCTTTTGCTATGTTGGATGAATTTCTTTGATCCACTAATGTCCAGTAGCTTTATGCAATGTCCAGAAGTGTTAAGAATGATTGTGTCACCTCTGAACATGTGAATTTTTATTATGCACTAACCCTCTAATGAGTTGTTTCGAGTTTGGTGTGGAGGAAGTTTTCAAGGATCAAGAGAGGAGTATGATGCAATATGATCAAGGAGAGTGAAAGCTCTAAGCTTGGGGATGCCCCGGTGGTTCACCCCTGCATATTTTAAGAAGACTCAAGCGTCTAAGCTTGGGGATGCCCAAGGCATCCCCTTCTTCATCGACAACATTATCAGGTTCCTCCCCTGAAACTATATTTTTATTCGGCCACATCTTATGTACTTTGCTTGGAGCGTCGGTTTGTTTTTGTTTTTTGTTTTGTTTGAATAAAATGGATCCTAGAATTCACTTTATGGGAGAGAGACACGCTCCTCTGTACCATATGGACAAATATGTCCTTAGGCTCTACTCATATATTCATGGCGAAGTTTCATCTTCGTTAAATTGTTATATGGTTGGAATTGGAAAATGCTACATGTAGTAACTCTAAAATGTCTTGGATAATTTGATACTTGGCAATTTTTGTGCTCATGTTTAAGCTCTTGCATCATATACTTTGCACCCATTAATGAAGAAATACTTAGAGCTTGCTAATTTGGTTTGCATATTTGGTTTCTCTAGAGTCTAGATAACATCTAGTATTGAGTTTTGAACAACAAGGAAGACGGTATGGAGTCTTATAATGTTTACCATATGTCTTTTATGTGAGTTTTGCTGTACCGTTCATCCTTGTGTTTGTTTCAAATAACCTTGCTAGCCTAAACCTTGTATCGAGAGGGAATACTTCTCATGCATCCAAAATCCTTGAGCCAACCACTATGCCATTTGTGTCCACCATACCTACCTACTACATGGTATTTATCCGCCATTCCAAAGTAAATTGCTTGAGTGCTACCTTTAAAATTCCATCATTCACCTTTGCAATATATAGCTCATGGGACAAATAGCTTAAAAACTATTGTGGTATTGAATATGTACTTATGCACTTTATCTCTTATTAAGTTGCTTGTTGAGCGATAACCATGCTTCGGGGACGCCATCAACTATTCTTTGTTGGATATCATGTGAGTTGCTATGCATGTCCGTCTTGTCCGAAGTAAGAGAGATCTACCACCTTCATGGTTGGAGCATGCATATTGTTAGAGAAGAACTTTGGGCCGCTAACTAAAGCCATGATTCATGGTGGAAGTTTCAGTTTGGACATATATCCTCAATCTCATATGAGAATAATAATTGTTGCCACATGCTTATGCATTAAAGAGGAGTCCATTATCTGTTGTCCATGTTGTCCCGGTATGGATGTCTAAGTTGAGAATAATCAAAAGCGAGAAATCCAAAATGCGAGCTTTCTCCTTAGACCTTTGTACGAGCGACATGGAGGTACCCCATTGTGACACTTGGTCAAAACATGTGCATTGCAAAGATCTGGTAGTCCAAGTTAATTAGGACAAGGTGCGGGCACTATTAGTATACTATGCATGAGACTTGCAACTTGTAAGATATAATGTACATAACTCATATGCTTTATTACTACCGTTGACAAAATTGTTTCATGTTTTCAAAATAAAAGCTCTAGCACAAATATAGCAATCGATGCTTTCCTCTTTGAAGGACCATTCTCTTTACTTTTATGTTGAGTCAGTTCACCTATCTCTCTCCACCTCAAGAAGCAAACACTTGTGTGAACCGTGCATTGATTCCTACATACTTGCATATTGTACTTGTTATATTACTCTATGTTGACAATTATCCATGAGATATACATGTTACAAGTTGAAAGCAACCACTGAAACTTAATCTTCCTTTGTGTTGCTTCAATACCTTTACTTTGATTTATTGCTTTATGAGTTAACTCTTATGCAAGACTTATTAATACTTGTCTTGAAGTACTATTCATGAAAAGTCTTTGCTATATGATTCACTTGTTTACTCATGTCATCACCATTGTTTTGATCGCTGCATCCACTACATATGTTTACAAATAGTATGATCAAGGTTATGATGGCATATCACTTCAGAAATTATCTTTGTTATCGTTTTACCTCGCTCGGGACGAGCAGTAACTAAGCTTGGGGATGCTTGATACGTCTCCGACGTATCGATAATTTCTTATGTTCTATGCCATATTATTGATGATACCTACATGTTTTATGCACACTTTATGTCATATTCGTGCATTTTCCGGAACTAACTTATTAACAAGATGCCGAAGTCCCAGCTCTCGTTTTCTCGCTGTTTTTGGTTTCAGAAATCCTAGTAACGAAATATTCTCGAATTGGACGAAACGAAGACCCAGGGGCCTATTTTTCCACGGAGCTTCCGGAAGACCGAAGAACATACGAAGTGGGGCCACGAGGTGGCCAAACCACATGGCGGCGCGGCCAAGGGGGCCCGCGCCGCCCTGTGGTGTGGGCCCCTCGTCCGGCCCCCGACTCGCCCTTCCGCCTACTTAAAGCCTCCGTCGCGAAACCCCGATGCGAAAAACCACGATACGGAAAACCTTACCGAGACGCCGCCGCCGCCGATCCCATCTCGGGGGATTCCGGAGATCTCCTCCGGCACCCTGCCGGAGAGGGGATTCATCTCCCGGAGGACTCTACACCGCCATGGTCGCCTCCGGAGTGATGAGTGAGTAGTTCACCCCTGGACTATGGGTCCATAGCGATAGCTAGATGGTTGTCTTCTCCTCATTGTGCTTCATTGTTGGATCTTGTGAGCTGCCTAACATGATCAAGATCATCTATCTGTAATTCTATATGTTGTGTTTGTCGGGATCCGATGGATAGAGAATACCATGTCATGTTAATTATCAAGTTATTACACATGTGTTGTTTATGATCTTGCATGCTCTCCGTTTCTAGTAGAGGCTCTGGCCAAGTTTTTACTTTTAACTCCAAGAGGGAGTACTTATGCTCGATAGTGGGTTCATGCCTGCATTGACACCGGGACAATGTGACGAAAGTTCTAAGGTTGTGTTGTGTCGTTGCCACTAGGGATAAAACATTGGCGCTATGTCCGAGGATGTAGTTGTTGATTACATTACGCACCATACTTAATGCAATTGTCTCGTTGCTTTGCAACTTAATACTGGAGGGGTTCGGATGATAACCTGAAGGTGGACTTTTTAGGCATAGATGCAGTTGGATGGCGGTCTATGTACTTTGTCGTAATGCCCAATTAAATCTCACTATACTTATCATGTCATGTATGTGCATTGTTATGCCCTCTCTATTTGTCAATTGCCCGACTGTAATTTGTTCACCCAACATGCTTTTATCTTATGGGAGAGACACCTCTAGTGAACTGTGGACCCCGGTCCATTCTTTAATACTGAAATACAAATCTGCTGCAATACTTGTTTTACTATTTTCTCTGCAAACAATCATCTTCCACACAATACGGTTAATCCTTTGTTACAGCAAGCCGGTGAGATTGACAACCTCACTGTTTCGTTGGGGCAAAGTACTTTGGTTGTGTTGTGCAGGTTCCACGTTGGCGCCGGAATCTCCGGTGTTGCGCCGCACTACATCCCGCCGCCATCAACCTTCAACGTGCTTCTTGACTCCTACTGGTTCGATTAAACCTTGGTTTCTAACTGAGGGAAACTTGCCGCTGTGCGCATCACACCTTCCTCTTGGGGTTCCCAACGGACGTGTCAACTACACGCATCAGTGCCAAAACGACATCCACTGAGCCGAGAAATCCCACAATATTGGCCCTAGGGTTTTGAGGAAACGTGTGCCGAGAACAACATCAAATCCGCCCAGAGGTATGGCATGCAAGTCGACAATGAAGCTCTCCTTGCCAATTGTAATAGCAGCATGTTTGAGGAGCCCACGGCAAGTGACTCGATCACCATTAGCAACGGTGACCCCGAGGCGCCGATCGGAGGAGAAGGGCACTCCCACGACGGTGGCCAGCTCCTCGTGGATGAAGTTGTGCGTGCTGCCAGAGTCAAGCAAGGCGACAAGATCACGATCCCCAACACGAAGCGAAACCTGCATGGTGTCGCTGGTGGGAATTCCTGTGACAGCAAGGAGCGAAATTTTGGCCTCTTGGGCATCCGTGACAGGCTCCTCCTCATCGTCGGCTGACTGGATGTAGAAAAGCCGTTTGCAGCGATGGCCCCGAACGAACTTCTCATCACAATTGAAACAGAGGCCTTTCGCGCGCCGGTCATCCATCTCAGCAGGTGTTAGTTTTTTGAAAACGAGTGCTGGCTGTGAACCGGAGGACTCCTGGACTGCTGCACTAGGGCTGGTCACAGACCGTGGTGGGCGGCTCGACCGAGCGGCAGCTGAGACGGTATTCAGGTGTTCGAAGGAGATTGCCAAGTCCATAGCAGCATCCAGCGTGGCCGGTTTAAGCATCTCGACTTGCGTCTTCATGGGCTCGCCCAGGTTATTCGTGAAGATATCCCGTTCCTCGGCGTCAGAAATTGGATTCACCCGAGAGAGATTCTCGAGAAAACGCTTGGAGTATTCCGCCACCGTGCTAGAGCGGCGCGTCGAGATCAGCTCGCCAAAGGGGTTGGCGCGTGTCGGCGGTCCGAAGTGGTTGGAGATGAGAGTCTGGAACTCTCCCCAAGACGGCCGCTGGCCCAATTTTGCCTCGAGGTGGCCATACCATAAGGCGGCGACGTCGGTGAGGTGATAGGAGGCGAGCCACGTCTTATCGGAATCCTGCGTCCGCTGACCAACGAAGAACAGGTTGCAGCGTGTCAACCATGGACGTGGGTCGCTTGCCCCGTCAAAGAGGGGAAAGTCGATTTTGTAGAGTCGCGGTGCACGATCGGATGGATCGGACACGGCGGCCAAGTCCCCGGCTCTGGATGCAGCCGCAGGTGGCGGCATGAGCCCGAGGCCACCAAGTTGAGGTGTGCCCTTCCCTTCAAGCCGGAGGAGGGCCAGATTCTGCGCGCGCTGTTGCTGGGACGTATCAGCGAGCTGGCCCTGGAGCTTTTGGAGCGTCTCAGCGATGGTCTTGAGGGTGGCGCGGTCCTCGCCGCGTTCAGCCCTCGCGGTTCGATTTTCATCGGAGAGGCTGGTGAGAGTCGCGACCACGGCGTCATGGTCCTCCTGCTGTTTGGTGGCGAGTTCTTCTAGGGTTTGCGGAAGGGGCGGAGCGGACATGGCAGCCGCCGGGATCGAAGATGAATCTGATACCAAGTTGTCACGGGTTGGGGGTAGATTGGATCGAAGGTTGTAGTTGTGATCAGTTGGAGGCTTAGGGCGATAGTCCCGTCGACCTATGATCGGAGAAGGAGGTGAGGAGGGGCGCCGGGGCGCAGGAGCAAGAGTTGAGAGATTGGATTAATTTCTGCTTGCTTTATTACTCAACGTGGGGTGGACTTATATAGTCCAGTTACAACTTGTAGTATAAGAAACAAACTCTAATTTGGAAGTAGCAGGAGAACCTTCTACGGGACAAAACCTTTCCACTTTCCAAAACCTGACACTAATAAAGGGAAGCAAGCAATACGTATCTAAATTCTAAACTCCTGGTGCATCACGTCTTGGAGCTAAAACCTGTGGGTCTGGTGCAGACTTCCTCCTTCGCTGAAACATCTTACCCCACATGAAAGTTTATTAATCTCATATTGTATCCTGCAACGAGCGAGTAGTCCTCCCGCCTGGCAGTAAAAGCAGGGGACACCCGATGAAGCAATTGCCAAAACAGTATGATCATCGACTCGCAGGGCTGCAATAGTATAATTCCACAAAATATGTCTTCCATGTACCACCATGATCAGATACAAAGAGAACACCCCTAGCAGAATTGGAACTGCAGACATAATCTGATCAGAAATATCGAGTTGATTGATATGCATTCAATCTCCCATGAAAAGGACCTGGTCACCCTACATGAATGGTGTTTGTAGGAGCCAGCACTGAATTAAATGATGTTATATTATCCCACAAAAAATAATTGGAACATGAGTTGTTGAATTCAAAGAAACTATATCCGGTGAAGATAGACATCTTCTAAGATCTCTAACTGTGTGAATAAAAAAATGAAACTTGTATCCTATACAACTAAAAAGGGTCAAATCCTGCAATACTCTTTTGGGCCAACTAAGCTATGTGTGTATTTTGCACACAAAACCAAATGGAAGGGTAGCTGAAGAATAGAATATATAAATACTCTAAATTAGAGACCACATAATTAAAGAATGTACTCCTCATGCATCTCATACTCCCTAGCTACAGTGTACAGGTAACATGGACCGGCGGACATATGCATGCTCTAGAAAACATCATATTTCCATAATTTTCTTAACGTGGAGACTTGATGCATAGAAGATATAGTAAATTGGTTAGACAAAAACACCAAATAATTTAGCGGACATTGCATACCTTCGGGGAAGCGGAGAATTAAGTCATAAGCTCCAAAATATCTTCTGTATAGTTCTTCTCTGGTGCCAATACACCAATCAGATGTTAAATCAAATGCTTTAGCACTAAGCAAAAGATCACATTTCAAAGAATGGACATCTTCATGTACAAACGCGTGAATGTACTGCTGGCAGGATGCATATGCAGAGGGACACCATGAACCTTCAACAGCAGATTTTTCATTTTCAGCTGGCCACAATCATAGTTAGTCTTTATTATGATTTCCATCACCGTGGCTCGTCCGCACCTCGTCTTATATATTTTGTATGCATCATCTACTTCATATCTCTTGCTGTAATTTGACACCAGCCGAGGTTGGCTCGTCCGCACCTCGTCTTATATATTTTGTATGCATCATCTACTTCATATCTCTTGCTAAAATTTGACACCAGCCAAGGTCGAATGCCAAGACGATTGCTCGCTTGATTTGTCTCTTTCATGAACACCGTCTTCTCCCACTTTTTTTCGAGAAAACGCAAAGGACCTTTGCGTCTCATTTCATTGAAAAGATAGAATGTTTACAATCCTCTTTCTGTACCTTCTCAGCACCATCGTTGTTGGTATTCCCAGCTATCATCTACATAATGAACATGGATTTACTTATAGCCTACACACGTAGTGTTTTAAAATTTTAATACACAAATGGACATATTACAATTACTGCACATACTACTCCTAACGGTTTTTTATATCTTCCTATTTTGCACAGGAGAGATCAGGGTAGGTTAGATAGAAGATAATAACATGATAAAATGAACAATAGAGATATTACCATATAGCTCATTACTGAAAAAAGGTGTACTCAAGGAGAATCAGCATGACACTGAGATGCACATGAAATCGGTAACATTTAAATAATTTCAGGAATGCAAAGGGAAACATGGTCATTGCTGACAATATATTTAGAGCAGATATTTTTTCAGGGATGTCCTCTACAAAAGAAGAGAGGTCAACTTAAGAATAACATATCTGACCAAGTGGAAACATACGCCTGAAGAGAGGTCCTCTTGCTCAAATAAAATTTATGGATGTAAATCATTTTGGAAAGTAGAAAGAACTAACCAATCCAATCTGTACTTAATATGAATCCGCGGAAAGCTAACAGATTAGAAAATTAAAACACAATGTATCATTCTGTACTCACGTTCTGAACAGAAGTCTTGCTGACACTCATTTTGGAAGTAAGGCGGACAATCTAAAGAACTCAATGGCACGGTGCAGAGACAGTTACAGCCAGCCTCTTTCTTTCACTATGAACTTCCATCTGTTCGTTGAAGGCAGTGAGCTCACATCTCCTGCAGATGTTCTTGATGTCAAATAGGGTCAGCTAAAACACACAGAAAACGAATTAATTGTTTTTTTTTTTGAAGAATCAACGGGGGCGATCGCCCACCTGAACTCAGTTTTCATTAATTAACGGGGGGATACAAGAGTGCGACGCCAGGGGGCGTAAGCCAACAATCCTGGGTCAAGGAGGCGGCATACCGCGCTCAACACGAAGGGGAGCCAGCTAGGAGGAGGGGTACAAGTGTTTAAGGGGCTAAGAGATAGATCCACACCAAGCTAGCAGGGGGTCGTGTCGACACTAGAGGGGGCGCGGACGATCCACAGGCGGAGGTGGTCGGCTACCATATCCAACACGCGCAGGGTAGACATAAGATCCGCGTCGAAGACCATTCTATTGCGGGATTTCCAGATGGACCACAGCAAGGCAAGGACGGCGGTGTTACGCGCTTTCGGGTGCATGGGGGGCAAGTCTCCGGAGAGAGCATCGAGGAGGCCCAACACGTCATCGTCGGCCCGGGGGCGCCCTGAGGGAGAGATGATATTACACAAGGGGCGGAGGCGGGGGCAGCCAACGAACAGGTGCGAGATGTCTTCAGGTTGGCCGGGGCAGAAGGGGCAATCCGTGGAGGGCACACACCCGAGACGATGCAGTAGCGCACGCGTCCTTGTTTTCTGGAGGCGCATGATCCAGAAGAACACTTTCACCTTGAGGGGCGCGAAGCAATTCCAGTTGACGTCCTGGCCCGTGACGATACAACCAGAGGAGTGAAGAGCTCGGTAGACACACCTTGTGGAGAAGTCGACAGATGGGCCGAGGGCGACGAAACGGACGTCCGGTGACGCCGCGAGGGAGATCCGAGAGAGGCAAGCATGTACAAACTCCATCTCCCCCGAGGCTTCCGTAGACACCCGGTGAACGAGCGGGATCTCCACGGTTCCGCTTTCAAGGGCATCGGCGACGGTGGCGAGGGGGCGGAGACAGTGCGAGAAAGCTGCGGGGAGAGCCGCCGACAGGGGCCCAGCTGGGTCCAAGCGTCATGCCAGAGCGACGTGGAGCGTCCGTCACGGGGCTCGACTCTCGTAATGGAGCGGTACAACGGGATAAGCGACTGGAAGCATTTCCAAGCGGGGGTGGCCGCCTGAGGGTGTTCACCAAGATAACTGCGCTTTATCCATCTGGTCCACGGAGAGTCCCACCCCGAGAATAGCCCATGGACCGCTTTCAGCAGGAGGCACTTATTTTGAAGTCCAAGGTCAACAACTCCAAGCCCGCCTTCGGATCTCAGCCGGCACACATAGTCCTAGGCAACCTGGCAATCGCCACCGGAACATTTCTCTTTTGCTTTCCAGAACATCGATCGTCGGGGCCTGTCCATCTTCGCGAGCGTCCCCTTAGGGATCGGCAAAACAGACATGGCAAACGACGGGAGAGCAGACAACACCGCAGTAGTGAGAGTGAGACGCCCACCGATGGGAAGCAGGGATGTCCGCCAACCTGGAATGCGTTTGGAGATCTTAACAGATAAGAATTCCAGTGCGGCGGCAGGGAGCTTGCGGTCCGAGAGCGGCAGACCAAGGTATGTCTGGGGGAAGGACGAGACGGGACAGCTGAGGATGCCCGCTAGTTCCGAGGCTAGTTCAGCCGAAACGCCGCCAACGGGTACAAACGGGTACAAAACGAATTAATTGTCTCCAGATTTTCTATTACTAAATTAAGATAATGATTAAACCTCTTCTCTCAAGTATCACGTTTAATAGTTTGGAGTGATGCTCTATGCCATGGTTGAAACCCATGGTTGAAACACAACAATCAGATGAACAATGCAACACAGGGAGGTAAAATTAGTAAGATAATAACCAAAAAGGAGATAGCCGGGGAGAATGTACAGGAGTAGTGAGAGGGAAAGAGATCACCAAGGCGAGATAGAAAAAAAAGACTCTAGCGCCCCTGTACCATCCGTTTACCGCGGCGGGATCCCCACTCTCCCAGGTGCGCCTTCCCCGCCTTCAATGAAGCAGCAGCAGCCGCCTCCCCCGTCTCCACTGTCGAGGAGGTCGACGCCCCTGCCAGGGATAAGAGATGCAGCGGCAGCAGCTTCCCCCCACCGTCCACAGTAGAGGAGGCCGGTGCGCCCGCCGGCATCTCCGTGGCTGCCTACCGCCACCGAGATCGGCCCTACAGCACAGGCGGCGCGGGCCACGCCTAGGGGCGTGCGGGTGGCCAGCCTGCAGGGCGGAGATCGCTCGGCAGCCCATGTCAGGACTCTGGCGGCGGAGTGCGGCGCGCATGGAGCGGCCAACGTGGGTTGCACGTGAGAAATGGCCAGGGCCAGAGGTGATGCCAACGGCCATCTCGGTCGCCCTCCGCATCCTATTGCTCCCTCACGCAGCCGACCTCCTCATGCTGCCCTCAGGTGTGGTGGCGTTGGGTGACGACCAGAGGGGCGCCATTGAGATGGTCAATGGAAAGATCACGGCCAGGAAAAGCTCGTAGGGGAGGCCAATGGAAGTGGAGATAGCGGGGAAGACTCCAGAGAGCGCTGGACCCTACACCACGACCCAATCTAGAACTGCTCGATTGTGCTATGGTGGGATCTACCACCGCTTTGACTAATCTAAATCAATTACGTTCACTAAGAAAAGGGAAATGGAAGAAGGTCGCCAACAATACACGGTATAAATCTGTTGCTGCCGGTAACCGGTCACCAGTCCCCAGAAAAAAAATCGAGGAAAAACAACCATGGAAGGGGATGGAAAAATAACAGAACACGCGTCCCACGCAGGATGGATGAAAAGGAACGAAAATTACTTATCTACAGTAGCCAAATCAATATGAGATGCACCAAATTGTTTATCTTTTATATAGGGTATATATGTGTGTGCGTCAAGTTTTACGAAAAAATAATATTTTTTGTGGCCTATGTAAAAAAGATAAAACTTATCCTGTGAAAAGCATTGTTTTTAGCATTGAATTTTGTCTTTTTACACACTTCACGTGATAAGTTCATTTTTTATGAAACGACTTTGTGAGCGCGTAGCACATGAAGATGTACATGCGAATTTTTTGTTTAATTTTTTTTTGAAATTTAAAATATGTGATGCATTTTAAAATATAGGGAGCATATGCTCCCATGTTCCAAAACACCACTTCCGTAAGTTTATTCCTACTAAGGTGCAATTAATGTTTGCAAGCTCAAAGCAGTGCAGCCACGTCACTCCATTTACCCATGTCGGTTGGATTTCAAAAAGTGTGTCCTTGATTATCTCCCCAAGTCCCAATCTCATGCGTTTGACACGGTGCGTTCTCCCTCTGGCCGGTTACTTCTCCGCCAGTGGCAAACTGCCCAATCTTCTTAAAAGAAAAAAGAGCCGAACTGCCCATTCCGATATACTAGCCCAGCCCACATACAATCTACATTTGGCTAGCCCATGTTCACGTCTTCTCCTCCAGCACTACTGAAAAAGAAGTGTTTTCTGGTTGGTGGACAAGAGAGGCTCGATGCCCTGCATCAATTTTTTTCGATTAAGGAGCATAGCCTCAGCCTCCGTATCCAAAGGATGCACATAACTTTTTTGTTTTATTAAATTATTCGCAGTACCTTACAAGGGAAATACAAAGATCAACCTGAAACCTCATTCCTAGCGACAACTCGCTATACCTACGATGAAGTGGGTGACCATGAACAAGGCCATACTCCCTGACGATACACCAACGCACATCATCCAAAAAGCAAAATCCTGAGGGTGTGCCATTGCACACATCGCAGAGTTCGCAACCGCCATCTATCTCGAACCCATCTCCAAGCGAGATCAACGCATTGACCGTTCCATGCCTGTCGTCGATGTCACCAGAACACCAGATAGCTCCACCATCCTGCACGCGTCCAGCAAGTCCTCGCCCATCTTCGATACCCCGCAGCTTCACGCCGCTGAGAATCATCGACGACAACGTGGTAGATGAACACCACTCCACCAAAATCCACCTCCATCCAGCCGCTGCTCCAAACACGATGCCCCAAGAGGTAGCATGACGCAGGGAGCGTCGTCATCGTCCGATCCTGGTTAGATCTAGGGTTTTCCCCCAGAGCAGCACGAGTGAGTACCCGCGGACTACGACGACGATGCCTTTAAGAAGGAACCGACGCTTAACGCCGCCATCGCCCGTCAATCGTGACACGGTTTTCACCGACAGCCACTAGTCCCCAACTCGGCGAGAGCAAACAGAGAGGCCAGCAAAGATGATGCCTTCGCAGGGGAGCGAAGCCAATAGCCGCTGCCATCATCCGCCAAGAACGAAGTCAAGGCGCGGTGTTCACCGGTGGTCCCTTCGCCGCTAGCTCGTCGCCGACTAGATCTTCATCGCCGGGTAGAGGAATCCCGTGATCCGCCACCCCAGCAACCAGCCGATCTCCTCCGGCGAAGAAGAAGGCCACCTCCACCGTCGAACCCAAGGCTGCTGCCCCGGGCGACCTCATACTGCGGGAGAAGCCCAAGATCATCGCCCCACACCGACGAGAGGCAGAGGGGATTGCGCTATCCGCCACCAGCGTGCCGATGACGGGAGGCGGGGAGGCCGCAGCACTCCTCTGGCCACCATCCCCATCCATCCGTGGGAGGCGGGAGGGCCGCCGTCGCCCTTCCATCCCCGTCCGACCGCCGCCGTCCAGCCATCCGGGAAGCGGGAGGGCCGCCGCCGCAACGTTGTGAGAAGCTCCCTGGCCGCCATCCTCACCGCGTCACGAGGGAAGGCCGCCGCCACGCCCCGCGGGCTTTGCCCGGCGGCGCCGCCGGCAGCGGCGGCGGAAGGCGTCTAGGGTTTGGGGTCAGGAGGAGGGTGCGGATCGGGAGGAGGGTGCGTCAATCAGTTCACTCCTCTCGGCCGCTGCCATCAATTGCTGGCTGTTCCTGCTGATTTCCCACCGGGAAACTACCGGATGCCTCGCGATCTTCCATTTATCTATTGTATTCACTCCTCTCGATGTTGGATGGTAACGCCCCCTGTCCCGAAATCTTCCATGATCCGTTTTATCGTTTTAATGGCTTCCACCCGCTGACTGTTCGGTCGACCGTGTATTTGAACCTCAAGTTTGTCTCTTCTTCAAGGTCCTCAGTCGCCCCTCTCGAGCAACCTGCGCGCTGTGTCCGTTGCATAGGTCTGCTGGTGTTTCTGGATGAGACCACACTCGATCCCCCACATCCCTACAGCTCCCCACATGTCTTCATCTCATCTATACTAGCCATGTTTCCGTTGATTTCATTATCTGCTATATGTATTTCGTGCATCTCTATTTGTAGTGCATGCTTACCAGAATTTCCTTGCAGCAGTTCAGTCAGAGAAAAAGGTTTCCTGCTCGAGCTAAATTTGTTTGTTCCCATGGGTGCACATGCTGTTGCTGCTTCCTCATCAATTGCTTTGTCGAGGAAGCTGTGTTCCATCATCCAGCACCTTCGATCGCCTCTAACAGGTAGTGGTGTTCGCATTCAGGCTTCAATTTCTACACGAAGTACAAGGTACCGGCCATACACACTACTAGAAGGGCCCTGCGCGCGTTGCTGCGCCCGCTTTTTGCTACTGCCATTTAACTTTTTCATGTGTTTTTTTTGCAGGCGGCCTTGGCGAAGTGTTTGTTGACCAGCAATGCATGAGCTTTTCCTCTACTATAAAGGTTGAATGGTTCTGGCACGTCTAGTGTGTCCCTGCATCGCTACATCACTGAATATTCCTCTACTACCATCACTCAATATTTATGTTAAGAAAATTATGGAAGAGAAATGTCATTCTTTGAGGGCCCATATTCACGATTTGATTTTAGAAATGTGAACCATACATGATAGGCTGCCAAGTTGCAAGTGAAGTTTAAATGCAAGTTGCATCATCTTAGTCAAATAAAACATACACAGTAAAACTGTCCACAAAATTATATGCCAAAAAGAAAACATGAGTTAAATGTACTTACATGACCAAGAAAAAACCAACCATAGTAATAAGAAAGTATACAATATATTATGATACTATATAGAAACATTTAGTTTTCACGTTTCAAGATTGCCTGCAAGTCACCAATACAATTGTATGTATTTGGAAGAAGCCGATCTAAAACTGGACACTATGAAGAGACGTTAAGACTGCAGAATACCAAGAACCATGTCTTTATTTGGCTCAATAATGTTCTCAGAAAGAACATTCAAAGAAATTTACAATCAGTAAGAGAGAAAAGAAAATCAAGGAAGAGCTCACTTTCTCCATCTCTTGCATTAGGTAATATTCATAGCTCATTGTCTGCTCTATAGATCACTCAAGAAACATAGATCAAGGATTCCCTTTCTTCCATATATGAAATACATGTCTTCAGAAACACCCCTGTTAAACCAACGAACTGAAGAATCTCGTAGCAGGCTGGCGTACGCTACAGAGCAAGATCCTAACGGATTAGTTAGCAATCCTGGAGTACCTTCCAAGGCATACTGTAATCGGATAACTGCCAAGGAGATAGGAACTAGTTAGTTCAGATTGTATTCGTTGTTATCTGTACATTGTAACCCTAACATACGGTATATATATATGTGATGACAGCCGATGCTAGACGCACGGCAACCCAATCTAGTTCCTGTGTTTTATATGGTATCAGAGCCTATTGCTCTTAGCCAGCCATGACAACCTCAACGCAAAGCTCCACCGTCTCCACCTCCATAAGCTCCACCTCCCCCACCTAGATGCCTTCCTTGCCGTCGCTCTCCAGCTCCATCACCGTCCGGCTCGACCGTGAGAACTACCTGCTTTGGAAGGCGCAGGTCGTCCCGACGCTCCACAGCTACGAGCTGATTGGGTACATCGACGGTACCTGCACGGCGCCTCCCAAGACGATCCCGGCCGCCGAGGCCAACGCGGAGCCTGTGCCGAACCCGGCATACACGGAGTGGTTCCGCCGCGAGCAGCTGGTGGTTAGTGCATTCTCGCGTCCCTGACGCCCGAAACGATCGGGCAGGTTCTGTTCCTACCGACGGCGGTTCAGGTATGGGCTACGCTTGCTAATATGTTTGCCTCACGATCCAAGGCACGCATGGTGCAGCTCCGCACGCAGCTTGGCAACACCAAGAAGAAGGAGAAATCCATGAGCGAGTACTTCCACTTGATGAAGAACCTGGCGGACACGATGGCCTCCATCGGCTATCCCATCGGCGAGGAGGAAACCGCCTCCTACATCCTCGCTGGTCTTGGCGAGCGATACGACTCGCTCGTCACGTCCATCACGGTCTCCGACAACCTCACCCTCGACGATCTGTACGCGCACCTGGTGAGCTACGAGACCAGGACCGGACCGGCACCTTTTTTTTTCGATAAAGGGAATATATTAATATCGAGAGATACCAATTACACCCAGCCTCTGCAACAACGCACCACCCTAATGGCACTACGGATGCACACAGCCAAAAAAGGAAAAAGAAAACTAAGAAACAAAAGTCCCGCTACAGTATCACGGACCTAACAACAGCAATACATCCACCACCATGACAACACCCGAATTGCAGACTCTCCAAAAAACGACGCCTCCAAGAAGGGAACAGTGCTCCAACACCGTCGTCGCCCGATCAAAGATCTTAGGTTTTCACCCTGAAGATAGTCCCCACTCTCAAAACAATGCCTCCACCAAGGTCACCGCCGGGCACAACCGGTTAAGGCCAGACCTTGGGTTTTCACCCTGAAAGGTAGGACTCTGCGCTTCACATGTGTTGTCGCCCCCACTTTCATACCGCTGCTGTGAAGCCCGGACACCAAGCAAGCCCCTCAACAACGCTGAGACTTGAACCTCCCTTAGCTAGTCCTCCCCTCCGGCCTTCATGAAATTCTCTTCTTCCGACTTTCATCATGGATCCATAGTCACTTGATGTCAACACAGAAAAAGAGCTTCGCGCCGCTCCCTCCAGAACCAAACGGTCGGAATAAACGCATGGGTGCGCACGACCGAATACCTCTGATCCAGCAAACTCCAGGCAAAGCACTGTTACATTCGCCGGTGGAGCCTTCCGGAACTCAACCCTCCGGCCAGATCACGAGTCCAGGCCTCCGGTAGGTCCTCCTCTTCACGCAAGAGAGGCCCTAGGACCGCCGCCTTTATTCAGGCCGGACCCCCACGTCGGCGACCATCCCGGGCTGGCCAACCCAACCCTCCACCGGCGACACCATCGCCGGCTTCCATGCACCTCCATCTCACCGCCGGATGGTGATGATAGATCAAAAATCCACCACCACCAACCGCAGGCCGACCCTCTCCGGCGAAGAAGAGGCCACCTCCTCCGTCAAACCCAAGGCTGCTGCCCCGGGCGCCCTCGTGTCGCGGAAGATGCCCGAGATCGCCTCCACGCACCAACGAGAGGCGGGGGTGGATGGCATGGCGCAGACCGAGGGTCTGGCCGCCGCCCACCACCAACCCCTGCCGGAGTGCTGCGGGAAGCCGACGAGAAGAGGGAGACCGCAGCGCCGCCCATCCCACCCGCGCCGACCGGTCCGTGGACAGCCGACGGGAGGAGGGCCGCCGCCGCCGTCGCCCATCCCACGCGCGTCCGCTCCGCCAAGCATCGAGGAGGTGGGGATCCGGCCGCCGATCTCCACGCGGCGACGAGGAAGGGCCCCCGCCGCCGCCACGCCCCGAGGGACTTTGCCCCGGCGGCGCTACCGGCGGCGGCGGCGGCGGAGGGTTGGGGGCGGAGGGTTAGGGTTGGGGGCAGAGGGTTGGGGGCGGAGGACCGGACCGGCACCTGCATCACCGGTTCAGGAGTTCTCCTACTCCGGCAACAACGCCATGCGTGGCGGACGCGGCTTTGGTCGAGGAGGCCGCGGACGTGGCCGCGGCCATCCTGGTGGTCAAGGTGGCCGCGACGGAGGATACCGTGGCGATGGCGGCCGCGGCGACGGCGCTGGACGCGGCAACGGCGGGGGACGTGGACGGGAGAAGTCCACCTGCCAGATTTGTGGCACGTACGGGCACGACGCGCTCCGTTGCTACTCACGCTTCGACCACAACATCCAGCCGACGACACGCTCCACGGCACACGCTTCAGCACCATCCTCATCGAACTCTGAGTACTACTCCGTCGACCCCAACTGGTACATGGACTCCGGCGCCACCGACCACATGATTGCCGATCTCGAGCGCCTCACCACCCATGATCGCTACAAGGGAAACGATCAGGTCCACGTTGCGAATGGATCAGGTTTGAACATCTCACACATTGGCAATTCTTTGATTTCTGGTTCCAGTCGTTCACTTCATCTGAAAAACGTCCTTCGTGTTCCTAGAATCAGTAAAAACTTGCTATCTACCCATAAGCTTACCCTTGATAATAATGCCTATGTTGAACTTCATCCGTATTCTTTTTTCATAAAGGATCGAACAACGAAGGCCACCATCCTGGAAGGTAAATGCCAAGGCGGCCTCTACCCTGTGCCAGCCATCACACGACGCCAAGCCTTCCACACCACCAAACCTTCCCAAGACATTTGGCACAGGAGACTCGGTCATCCATCTTCGCAAGTCGTCGCCTCAATACTTCGGTCAAATAAATTAGAGTCATCCTCTTTTGCATTAGGAGAGCCCCATGTCTGTGATGCTTGTCAGCAGGCCAAGGCGCGTCAGCTACCATTTGAATTGTCTACTCGTGTGTCCACCGAACCTCTTGCTCTTGTGCACTCCGATGTGTGGGGGCCTGCAATAAAATCATCTAGTCGTTATCACTACTATGTAAGTTTCTTGGATGACTATAGTAAGTTTGTTTGGGTTTATTTGTTGAGACACAAATCTGATGTTGAAAAAGTGTTTTACCAATTCCAAAATCGTGTAGAACGACAACTTGGTACAAAAATACGATCGGTCCAATCGGATTGGGGAGGTGAATACCACAAACTTCATCAATATTTTCAGAATGTAGGCATTGAACATCGAGTATCGTGCCCACATACTCATCAGCAAAACGGTGCCATTGAGCGTAAGCATCGTCACCTAGTTGAGACCGCTCTTAGTCTCCTCGCTCAAGCCTCCATGCCCAAGCGTTTTTGGGATGAAGCCATTCTCTCCGCTGCCTATCTCATAAATCGAATGCCTAGTCGTGTCATTCATAACTCTACTCCCATTGAGCTTCTCACCAAACATAAACCAAACTACCAATTTTTACGCACATTCGGTTGTGCGTGTTGGCCCAACTTACGACCATACAATGCCCATAAACTTGAGTTTCGCTCCCGACAATGTGTTTTTCTAGGCTATTCCCCTCTTCATCACGGATACAAATGCCTGGATCGCTCCACAGGACGTGTCTATTTATCGCGAGATGTGGTATTTGATGAGCTCGTCTTTCCATTCTCTGATGGGCCATCTTCTGTTATTAATCCTTATCACGAACATGCCGTTCTTCTTTCACCCACGACTGAACCAGATTCAGCTTTGCCAACGTGTGCTGATATGATACCTGCTTCCGTTACTAACCTGGACTCTCCAGATCGAAGTACTCTTGTGCATGCAGGGGGATCCGCACCAGCGCATCAGGACGCAGCTCCGGCCGGACCATGCACCCGATCGGCTCATGAACCGATCTCTCCACCAGCTTCACCTGGAACTCCCACGTCTTCGGCCTCGTCCCCTGCCACACCAGGCTCTGCGACCGACTCGCTCGAGCCGTCCAGCCGTGACTCGACCAGCCTAGAGTCGGCGCCTCCATCTGCGGATGGCGGTACTGAGCCCAATCCTGATGACCGTCATGGACCTAGTCCTTCTCATCCGATGCGAACTCGTCAACGTGCAGGCGTGGTGCGGCCTGTTAAGCTTTTTGATGGTATAGTTCGCTATGACGCTACCAAGCGTTCCTTCCTTGCTGTTGCTGAACCAGGCAACCTTGCTGATGCTCTTGCCACTCCTGAATGGCGCTCCGCTATGAATCATGAACATGCTGCACTGTTGAAGAATGCCACCTGGCGCCTTGTCCCTCCTCCGATCGGACACAACATCGTGGGTTGTAAATGGATCTACAAGATCAAGCAGAAGCCAGATGGTACCGTTGACCGCTACAAAGCCCGCTTGGTTGCTCAGGGTTTTTCGCAGCGGTTTGGTGTTGACTATGCTGACACCTTCAGCCCGGTTGTCAAACCAACCACTGTCCGCATCATTCTTGCCCTTGCCGTTTCTCGGAATTGGAGCCTCCGACAAGTTGACATCCAGAACGCCTTTCTGCACGGGGAGCTACACGAAGAAGTATATATGCATCATCCGCCTGGATTCATTGATCAGAAACACCCAAATTTCGTGTGTAAACTTCAGAAATCGTTATATGGTTTGAAACAGGCTCCGAGGGCTTGGTACTCTACTCTCAGTCAGAAGGTGCAGTCACTTGGTTTTCAGAGGTCAAAAGCAGATACCTCTCTGTTCTTTCTTCGTCGAGGAAGAATTACAATATATATGCTCATCTACGTAGATGACATCATCATTGCCAGCTCCTGTGATAGAGTAACTGATCGCCTAATAGCTCAACTCAGAGATGCTTTTGCAGTGAAGGATCTTGGTCCCCTTACATATTTTCTTGGAGTTGAGGTCACAGCGACACGAGATGGTTTATCTCTGACACAGTCCAAATATGCAGCAGATTTGCTTCTTCGGCTGAACATGCACACTTGCAATTCTGTGCCTACGCCCATGTCAAGCACAGAGCGTCTCAGCAAGGAGAGTGGAACCCCTCTGAATGCAGATGATACATTCAAATATAGAAGCACTGTCGGCGCACTTCAGTACTTGTGCCTCACACGCCCTGACTTGGCTTTTGCAGTCAATAAAACATGTCAGTTCTTGCAACAACCGACAGACATACACTGGGCTGCTGTAAAACGAGTTCTGCGATACATACAGGGTACACTGCAGCTAGGCATATCCATTCGAAAATCAGGTTCAGTTGAGTTGAGTGCATACTCAGATGCAGATTGGGCAGGATGCCCCGATGACCGTCGATCAACAGGAGGGTTTGCAATTTATCTTGGACCCAACCTGGTGTCTTGGAGCGCCAGGAAACAACCAACCGTCTCTCGATCATCCACGGAAGCTGAATACAAAGCCATTGCAAATGCAACGGCAGAACTAAGATGGATTCAGTCATTGTTGACAGAGATTGGTGTGGTACAAGGTCAAGCTCCTACACTATGGTGTGATAATCTTGGAGCCATTTTCCTTACAGCTAATCCAGTGTTTCACGCACGGGCGAAACACATTGAAATCGATTTTCATTTTGTTCGTGAGAAAGTGGCAGCTGGTGAGTTGCAGGTACGGTTTATATCATCAGCTGACCAAATAGCAGACATCTTCACCAAGGCTCTACCTCGTGATGCCTTTGTTCGTTTGAAGTACGATCTCAACCTTTGTTCTACGGGTTGTGATCGAGGGGGACTGTTAAACCAACGAACTGAAGAATCTCGTAGCAGGCTGGCGTACGCTACAGAGCAAGATCCTAACGGATTAGTTAGCAATCCTGGAGTACCTTCCAAGGCATACTGTAATCGGATAACTGCCAAGGAGATAGGAACTAGTTAGTTCAGATTGTATTCGCTGTTATCTGTACATTGTAACCCTAACATACGGTATATATATATGTGATGACAGCCGATGCTAGACGCACGGCAATCCAATCTAGTTCCTGTGTTTTATAACCCCAACATCTATGTACCGCACTCACCATATACTTGCCCGGAGAAACAAACATTTGAGGCATCAATTGGACAACAGTTGGAGACCAAAGAAGCTAATCATAGATCAAGGAAAAGCAACCTTGTGTGGGGATAGTTGTTTTGTGTATGCATCAAATAAGAATCAGAATAGAGACAGAATTGAAAAATCTCCTCATAGATTACATTCAAAGATTTCTAAAAATGGTTAAAACATATTAAATTATATTTTGATTGTAGGTATGCATGTTGTCCATTCCGTTAACGAAAATCATGTTTCTTAATTATTTGGAATTTTACTATACATCTAGGAAAAAATAATGAAAATTTATACTGTGCTTAAAGACCAACTGCTCGCAGGTCTCTGGCAATGGCCAGCCTTTGTATCTCTAGGACTGCAGCTGCTGACATTGCCAGGATGAAGATTAACAGGCCAATGCCCAGTTGCCCACCCTCTGCAACGTTGTAAAGCCCCTCTCGTTGCTAGTGAACCTCCGAGCGAGTGGAACCAAGATGCTATCATAGACAGGAACCCATATGATGACACAAACCACGTCAAAGGTGGATAGAGATACTGGAGGAATTTTGAATGAGCCGATTGATGGATCAAGCACCATTCCTTGTTCCACAAACATGGTCAAAATCTCAGGATAGACAGCTGAAAACACAATAGTCGTTGCCCAGATAGGGAACATCCTTACCAATATCTTCAGTTTTTCCACCTAGGTGATTGGGAACATTCTTACCAATATCTTCAGTTCTTCCACCTGGGTGACAGTGCACAATAGCCATGGGTTGTTGAAGCTACCAATTTTCACATCAAGATCACTAATTGTAGCCGCCTTGTCCAGGCATCTGAAATAAATGCCAGTTAGGCTATTACCTTCCACACAAATTTGGAAAAAGGAGGTGAACAGATTCACAAATACAAAAGGTCATATCAAGTTATAAAGTTGAATTTATCAAACTAAATGTTAATAACATAAATAATCAGAAACTAATAAACTCAGAACTTTATTGTCCCAAATTTTAAAAGTTCGATAAACTGCTTGTGTTATGGAGCTTTGTTACCACGGCACAGTGGTCCTCAATGAAATAATACGCAATAAAAAAGGCATAGAACAACTGCACGTAAAAAGTAATTCCACCGCAACTATTTATATAGCAGCGCATTGAGGCGGCTGCTGACACGCACGAGGTGCATCTAAAACCCTAGGCGAACCATTCATCGATGACTCTGCTACCACTAAAAGAACAAAAATGGAACCCATGAAACATCAGCAGATTCACGCAGCAAGCAAACCATGAACAAGATGGACTTGTGCAATAGTAAATGCAGTAAAAAACAGATGTTTATTGAGTAAGTGGCTTTTTAAACTTATTAACGAGGAAGGAGTTTGGCAAGAATTATTACATAATAAATACCTAAGTCATAAGACATTATCGGAGGTTCAAGCAAAACCTACTGATTCCCCTTTTTGGAAAGGTATAATGGAGGTAAAACAGGAGTTTTTTTCTAGGGGATTCTTCAAAGTGGGTAATGGTAGCAGTACTCGCTTTTGGGAAGATACCTGGTTAGGGAAGACTCCTTTAGCCCAACAATATCCGTCGTTATATAATATTGTGCATCATAAGAATGTCAGAATTGCTCAAGTACTAGGTCAGACGCCATTGAATATTACTTTTCGGAGAATTTTAAATGGTAATAAATGGACTTCATGGTTGCAGCTATGTAGAAAACTAATGGTGGTACAATTAACTGACGAACAAGATCGTTTTGTTTGGAACTTGTCGTCTAATGGTCTGTTTACAGTAAAATCGATGTATGAAGATCTCATGTGTGATCATACCCCTTTTCTGAGAAAATATCTATGGAAGGTGAAAATTCCGCTAAAAATTAAAATTTTCATGTGGTTCTTGAGTAATAAGGTTTTGTTAACCAAAGATAATTTAGTTAAACGGCATTGGAATGGATGTACAAAATGTGTCTTCTGTGGGGAACAGGAGACCATTCAACACCTTTTTATTGAATGTCCCTTAGCTAAACTCTTATGGCGTACAGTGAACTTTACTTATGATCTTCCAGCTCCCGCCAATATTACCAATATGTTTGGTAATTGGTTAAATGGAGTAGATAGACAATCTAAGGCATACATCCGGATTGGGGTTGCTGCTTTATGTTGGTCTATTTGGAGGGTCAGGAATGATATGATTTTTAATAAAAAACCTTCTTTTCATTTCTTGCAGGTTATTCATATGGTCTTCCATTGGGTCCAACTTTGGGCTCTACTATCTCCGGTAGGACAACGGGATGCCATGGTTTCTGGATGCACACGGCTCCTGATGGTCGCTCAGGATATCTTGTGCCAGGCTGGTTGGCGTCATACTAGAAGGCTATGTTGATATGTAGTCTTTCTTCTTTTGTTTTTTCGTTCATGGATTGATTGTTGTATCAATCCTTGATCCTGCGTGCCATGTAATGCTATAATACTCAGAACCTCTTTTGTTTAATAAAGGGCTGTGTGCATCGCCACGATGCAGAAGCCGGGGCATACCCCCATTTCGAAAAAAAAAGTAAATGCAGTACCAACATGTTCTCGACCACGACGACCCAAGGCCCCAGAGAAATATCCATATAAAGCAACAACAAAAATAGCTCAATTGAGGAGACACAGACCAGGCAGAAAAAATTCGAGGTGCAGCAAAACCAGGCAAAAGTATTCCAATAGCATTCTGAATTCATTAACTATGAAGAGCCCAAAAAAAATACAAACGCAACACCCCCGCTGAACAACATGAATGCACAGCCAACCACATGAGCTTCCTCAACTCGCCTCAGAACTGTAAGAAAAAAAGCGAACCATGGCCACCCATAAACCCCTCCCAAATCATCTGCATTGGCACCCTTGCGAACATGTACCGGCCAGACACCGATGGAATCCAAATGAACACTACCGCCACCCCAAAAGCCCCCGGCATTACAGTGACGCATAGCTGCAGATGCTACAGACAACCACACTAAAAGAGCATGCCTAAAAGCAACAAACTGCGGTGACTTCCATAAATGATTTGTGGCGACCCAAGAAAATGTTGTCAAACCATATGAAGTATGTTGTCCTTTATATTCATGTGAGAAAAATCTAGAGAAAGAAGGAGATGCTTGCTCTTTAGTATTCCTTAGTATCATATAGTAGAGTCTAAATGCATAAAACAATGAGAACATGCTTCCTCTCCTATACTGGTATAGAACTGAGGAGATATAAGATTTGGAATTGCCAATAAAAAATAAGAACCAATGAATAGCATGTTGTAAACGTGGTTACCTTGAGGCTACCAAGGGTCTCCTGATGGTACTCATTTATGAGGAAACTCAGCAGATCATATTTTGTAATATAACATAAAATATATCTTTCGATTACCTTAGTAAATTATTGCAGTAATAGGAAGTAAATGGTCATATAGAACAAAACACTGGGACCAGTTTAAAAGATGCTTTAAATGTCCTGCGACCACTCTATACTTCACATCACATGTATTTTACGACTACACTTTGTGGCCAAATGATGTATAGAATATGATCCCTAATGTTTAAGGTCATATTTATTTTGGAGATAATTCATCAAATCTATCATTCACACAATTAAGACATTGTCTAATCTTTTGGTACAGTAGAAGAAAAGTGCATAAAGCCAAACAACATCATTCATAAGGCAAATCTGATAACTTTTATTAATCACCCAATAATTGCATAAACGGACAGGTGGTTTCTATTAATGGAAATTGGAGAGGAAACTCTCTTTTTCAATTTTTTTTTTGCATAATCGGAATATACCTGATAACTTTTCTTAATCACCCAATAATTGCATAAACGGACAGGTGGTTTCTATTAATAGAAATTAGAGAGGAAACTCTCTTTTTCAAAAAAAAATTGCATAATCGGAATATACCACAAACCCTATTGTTGCAGACATGTCACAATTTGTTTTTTGAGGAATTACATGTCAAGAATTTTAGCTATAGCATTAAATCAACTAAGACATTAAAGAGACAAACAAAATCAAGATGTTTCCTTAACACTAAGAATCAAAGTGTGACTAACTGAGATATGGATACTCCTTTTTCTTTCAAGAAACCATATGAAAGCCTGAAAGGTATCATAAAAATAAACAAAAGCAAAGAAAGTATTATTCAACAGTGAACTCCTCTTCCTAACTTCTCTCACATGTTCAACTTGAATGTAAGACTTTAGATCACGACAATATGAAAAGCTAAGGATAATCTCCCTGTAGAGATGTCTTGAAATACAAATGCTGAAACGATCATCTCAGATACAAATACATATGATTAGGCCTACGTGAAGTCACTGTAAGATACCAAAGGTTGCTGATGGCAGCAGACACTTAGACAAAGACTACATCCTATCCTCCTAGTGCACGGCCGACATGGAATACGCTGACTTTAGTCTATCCTTGTTTTACCACTTCTTTCTATGCACCCATGTCTAATTAGCAACAACAGGCCTGAGAAGCGTTCAATCAGCCGGAGCACCAAACTGAAGTACATAAGATTCATCGGAAATCATGCTTTTGGTACAGAGAAACCATGAGAAAATTGATTTGAGGCATGTTAACCTATCTTAACTGCTTCTCACATAAAGGACATACAAAACTATGACATATAGGACTATAGATCTGAGCACTACTTTCTCCAAAGTTTATTGAGATTCAGATCGTTCAAACCAATAAATACAACTAACATTGTCGTAATAACTCTTGGTTGATTGAAGCGAACACTCACCATGATAAAAAAAAAAAATGTAGATGCATCCTGCCAACTGCCAGTCTGTGTTGAATATATAAATCTTATACACCTCCTGTAAAATTCATCAAGCACTTGTACATATAGATTAAGTAAAAATAAGGAAATTGTTGGAGTTACAAAGAGGAAAAAATAATATCAACAATCTCGTTTCTTTCTTTGGTATGCTATGTAGGCGCAAATTCCAGGAAAAACAATCATACAAAGAAGAGTACTTTCTACAACATGATTTTTATTGGATTGTAGATTCCATTAATTGGTTTTGGAATTACTTGCATTGACCTACCACATCTAATTTGTGTTGCGCAAGGAGAAGAAGACCTAATCAGTAAGGCACCAGGTCGTGAAATGGTTGGATGAGTAACACAAACTGCACATGCTCACAACCATGGTCATGATCCCCAAAGGTCAGGGTACACGCCATGCCAGACCTGTAGAGCTCCTGGTAACAGCCAGCCGTCCGTCCCCTCCGCCTATTCTAGGTCGGCCGGAAGTGCGGCCTGCCATGCCATCGACGAATCATACTGACGCCGAAAGTGATGGAACACAGACGTGCTCCAAACTCTTCCACCTCTGGAAGCCATTGGCTTCCCAAGAACGAACCTCCACTTCAAACTCCTCTGGCTACACAACCGAAGGGTCCTAAGCTTTAGAAATAGAAACCAAATTAAACCAAATCAAAGAAGATGGGGAATTCACCTAGGGTATTTGAGCATCTTTCTAGGCCTGGTACCGGCTATCGCAACCATGGTTGACATTAATCTCGCTCACAGCCGCCGACCGCTCTAAAACTTGCCTCCGTCGACTGATTTGGTTTGGAGAGAGAGATGGCGGAGTGGCATCATCTGGCCGCTGGTGTTCCATGTGTAAGCGTAGGTCGAGGTAAATGCGATGGGAGGCGCGGTGACGGGCCACCGGGGGAAATAGATGCGGCCTCACCCCCTAGGGTCTATCTTCCTCCTAGAAGAGCATGCCAACTCTATTTCTAGTTCCCGAAGCTCCTCTGCTTACTCTGCAATATCAATGGCAACCCCGTCCCCAAGAAGAAGATGAATGGAGGAACGGGGGTGAAGGGTGGAAATAAACCCTAGGTCGATTTGGCTTGATTCGATGAGGACGGATTGATGGTGGCGGTTGAGGTGGGTGTAGCCGGTCTTGGATTTCTCATACCTAATAAGGCCATCACCGAAGAAACCATGGCCTGTCACCGTGGGCAAAGGCATGGATCTTCCGATTCGATGTGTGTAGAGGAGGCCCGACGCCATGCGAAGTTAGAGGAAGCAACGCCGCCGGTGATTGCCATCGACCCCGACGCGCACGATAGAAGGATCTTGGTGGGCGGCAGCAGCGATTTCACGAGCGAGAGGGAAGAGGAGGTCAACAGGGCGAGACTCGTGTGTGCTTTTTCTCTGTCCCGCGGCCAGCGACACGCAACAAAGCAACCACCGGCCTCGCAATCAAGCGGTAACTCATCTCTAGGTAGGCCCAGCGATAGGGACTGCTCGAGCAACCACAGGGGCTCGGAACCCTGGGAGCTCAGAGCTCTTAAAGGATTGATAAATAGTACAGTACTATTTACCCACGGGAACATGCAATTTCTACAATGGATGTATGAGCAACTGATTATAGCTCACCATATGTATCATCGTTCCTGCAAGGTACCTCTATTTGCATGTGAGTATCCATGTTTATGAGTATCAAGCTCCTAGACATTTTCATCTTCCCAGTGGTTATTGCATATAAATCTTTCCCAATATGCCAGGAACGTCCGCACCTGCCGCAAGTCTGCACTCACATTTTAAATCAACCCCCTATCGCATTTCAGACTTTACACAGGTATATCAGTCATGCCCCCTTACACATCTAACAGCGGACGGGTGAGGGTTAGAACCTACAGAGAAGAGGCACGCACGGGTCGTCCTCCTCCAAGGGTGAGTCGGGCGAACCCTAGCTGCCGCCGCCGCCGCCGCCGCCTTCCCCTCCCCCTGCCCTCTCCTCCTCGTCGTCCCCGGAGGCCGCCGCCGGGGAAGCCTGGCGCGGCCGGTGATGGGGGCGGCGGGGATCCTCACGTGGTCCCCTGGTGCGGCGGTAGGAGGCACGCCTCCGCGCCGGGGGATGGTCTCGGTTCTGGTTGATAGCGGCGCGGGCGGTGTTGGGGGCGGCGGCGCGGCTCTGGCCATAGCGGCGCAGCCCTCTCCGCCGTTCCTCGTCGTGGCCTCGCCGGGAGGGCGGTGATGGGGGCGGCGGCGCGGCCCTTGACCTCGCGCGGTCCTCTCCTCCTTCCTTGCCTTGGCATGGCCGGGCGGGTGGGGATGGTGGTGGATCTCGTGCTGCTCCTCCTCAAGAGCTGGGATCACGGCACCAAGGGCGACGGCCCTGGATGGCGATGGTGCCGACGGCGCCAACCTGGTGGCAGGTGGCGGGCGCAGGTGACGCTGACCGTGGCACCGCGGTGGTGGTCTTCTCTCTCGCCGGAGGAGATCGGCTAGTTGTGTGGCTAGCCGTGGTGGATCTTGCGATCCATGGCCTAGCTCTCGATGGAGAGGCGTAGCTGCCGATGAAAGCCGACCCGGAATTCGGTCATGGCAGATGATGGCGGCGCCTTTCGTCGTTACCTTGTTGAAGGCATTGTCTCTGCAGTTTGCGTTTCTTTGCCTGGGCTGCTCCAGGGGAAACCCTAGATCCGGGTCTCCCGGATCGGACGATAGCGGAGCGCAACGCCGTTCTCCCTGTTGGGGGTATCGTTTTCGGAGCAGACAACGGATGGTGGTTGTGCTGAGGTGGAGCGGTGTGCTATTGCTGTGTCGGCGTCGTCGAGTCGCCGCGGCATGGTGCAGTGGTGTCTCGGGATGGATGCAGTGTGATAGACATGCGCAAGATGGTGGAGTCGTCTGGCGCCGTGGCGGCATCGATGGCAGGCCTGGCATGGTCAATACGATGATCTCTCTTGAAGATGGAGTCGAGGAAGATGGCGGTAGCAACTTCTATGGTGTGTGCGTTGGCGTATGCTGAGAGTCTGCTTGACTGGATGTGCTTCTCATCTGCTATTGGACGGCCTGGGAAGGCATTTGGTTTTTGGATGATATGAGTTGGTGAATTGTTACCCCCTTCATCCCTCTGTAGGTTTAGCGAGGTGGCATCGAGTTTGATCTTTTGTATTGCTCTTGTAAGGTATTGTGAATAATCTAATAAAAAAGCCATGTGCATCCTTTGGATGCACAAGCTGGAGCGATATTTCCCCCATTTCGAAAAAAAACATATCTAACAGGGTTCTACTCGAGTCAGTTTTCTTTTCTTAGTCTACTGATTGCTCTTCAGCACTGAAAGTGATCCAGAAAGAAGAAAGGACAAGATCAAGATATGATGGTACTCCACATACTGAGGCTGTAGAGAATCTTCACATCGAGAACCAATTTTGCTTTCAAAAATTCTCTTCAAGTATGTGTTCAAGAAGAGAAGACTTGAGTAGACAGTGCAAACCAACGCCATGCTTAGACTTCACTAGCACAATACCCGTGTATTGCTACTGGTAAACCAACAAATGCAAAATATATTGTTTCTATACTTTGATGTATGATTGGTTGTTCCGTTTCTTACAAATAGATGTCGGGGCAATTGACCGAAGGCAGCACTAGATTTTTTTTTATCATTAGGCCTCACCACGTACAATAGTCTTAGTTTTCTTGAAAATATTATTTTCAATCAAATAGTAAGTTCACTGCAATAATGTTAATATAATATTACAACAATAGTATTTTTGATGCATCTATACTAATGCTAGTTCAACTCAACAAATGGATATATATACATCCGATAAAAACATGTAGCTCTCTATTGAAAATTATAATTTTATGGTAATACAAGACCGTTCATTTGTTCCAGTACTGGACAATCACTTTTGATTAGAGATCGTAACTCAGAATTGAAATGTAATCTTGAGAATATGTAGGTGGTGGTGCATATGTAGATCTCTGAATCTGAATCTCAAGCTATCCACATGTTAAAGGGTGGACAATCTGCGCTAATGTATATAGAATTAATGGTGAAAAAATAAATAAAATTCCAATGCATTATATTAGAGGTCTCATTATATTTGGAGCATGGAGATCAGAAAAACATGAAACTCGTCCTAGCTGTATAGCGGGCTCCCCTGCTTCTTGAAAAAGAATACCTCGCTGGGCTGGATTAGACATATTCTTGGGAGCGATGATGATCTGAAAAGTAGTAAAAAAAGTTGCTTCAATGAAATTTTTTTTGTACACGAAAGTTGTAGAGAATTTAATTACAAACTTATTTCAAGAAAAATTATCTAAAACCGATATTTAGATTGAGAGATATGAAATTAACAATTTTTCTTACTTGAACCCGCTAGCACAAAACGGACCAATTGATGGGTACTGTGCACGCGTGAAAGAAAAGAGACGTGGAGTTTCAGCTTAAAGCCATGCCATGGTGGACTCGAGTTGTGCCGCAGTTTTTTTTTTTTTTTTTTTTTTTTTTTTTTTTGCCATTCCTCCATGGAGTTTGAAAATTTAGTGGGCCTTTGGCGATTAGCGATCTTGGTCGATCGTTGTGAACGGTGCTAGACGAGGAACGCATTACGGTTGTTTTCGTGTTTAATAGTAAAGATGCCAGTATTTGCATATGAAGTTCATGCTATTTTTTGTAGACATGTAAATAATCTCTAATTCCCGCTGCAACGTACGGGATATCAACTAATTGCATAAAAAATCATCCTTTAGCTAAGTGAAGATAGCTTTCTCTTTCTTCAATCTCTCTCCACCAACTAAGCAAAAATCCTACATGACAATCATAAAGGAAGGCTGATTCACCCCATTGTACATGCCGTAACAAGCCATGTGAATATGTTTCCTTTTAATTACGCACGGTAGAAGCCTCTTGGCGGTAATTTCTCAAAAAAGGTGCATGTTAGGAGTCCATTCTACATATGACATTAAGTTGCTATCTTTGTATTTCTATTAAAAAGTAGCTTTCTTATGAAGTTATGATTATAATTTCTATCACATAAATAGATGTTAAATCAGTAATTCTTGGTCAAAGCCGTACTCAAAGAAAGCAAAATACGCTTTATACTGCTCTACGTACACCGCAACACTATACCACTTTGCATACGTATCCACACATGATCATACTATAATCAGAGTTGCGTAGTGCAAAGATCAATAAAGTATGATGTATAATATGTCGATATTAACATGAACCTTTCCCTCCACTGAAACATGGAATTTACCAACTCCTTGTCCTCGTCGCCTTGCTCGGTGCTCCACCTTGTCCTAGTCGTTGCCATCCATCCAATCAAGATAGTCGTTGCTGCCCGTAGGCCAGTCTTCACCACCCAGATACCAACAATGCTTATCGTTTCCTCTAATCATCATCGCTGGAGTTTGAGAACTATACTGGCCCGTTCTAGTAGGCCATAGGAAGAGGTCCAGCCACTTGTCGCACACGGAAAGTCCAACTCCACTTGCACATCTTCCGTGTGATTGACACTCCATTGCTCCATGGCCATCTCATTCGCCTCAACGGTGACAAGCCGCTGTTTTGCTCGGCAGTGTTGCCTCTTGTCCTCGCACATCACGAGGAGCTACGACAGAAGTAGAATCTCAGCTTCGGCTCGGGACTCGCGGTCGGGGAAGTTCATATTGAGGAAGTTCTAGCCGAACCTCCAAGATGCAGCATCGAACACGTATGTGGCAAGGTGCACGGTGTGGAACGTGCCGAGCGACACACGCCTCTTGGCGGCCATGACCTCGACCGCGAAGTAGTTAGATAGCCCCGCACAAGCACCGCAGTATCCGGTGGAGCTCAAGGGGGAGGGGAGCACGGAGGCATCCCGACGATGGAGATGGCTAAGGTTCAATTGAACCAGTCGAAATCGACATGGAAACGTTGTGGCGGGGCTAGACAAGATCTACGCGTACGTGGGCGGTGGAAGCGGGAATTGATGGCGTGATGCGACGATGGAGGGCGGCAACACTATTTGTCTGGGAGTGGAGGGAGGAGGGGATAATGTGTGTGTGTGTGTGTGTGTGTGTGTGCACGCGCGTGCGTGTGTGTGTTTGTGTGGGTGATGTGTATGTGTTCACGTGTGACATCGGTTTGGGCTGGGCCAGGGCCACTTCACTGATTTGTGTGTTATCGGCGGAAAAGCCCACGTAACAATGCCAATATTTTTTTGTGTGGGTCATCCCCTGGGGCCGACCAAAGTGGCAGCATACAAATTATCGGCCACGCCGATGATAGCTGAATATTAGCGGTGTTCCTAAATTTAGTATGCGGTTGGTGTTACGACGCTTGGAATTTTGAAGATGTACCTGAAAGAACACAGATGCCGCCTTCGATTATGGCTTACCAAATGCGGAATAAAACTAGCGTTTAAGTTGTCAAGCACAAAAACCTATATAACTAGGGTTCACCTATATGCACCAACAACTTATGTTAAGCAATACAAGCAACTATGTGATAGCAAGATATATAACTTCAAGCATGAAGGCTATCACAAAGTAAATAGCTCGAGTGTAGGAATAACCGAGGTGACTCAGAGACGACGATGTATCTTGAAGTTCACACTCTTGCGAGTGCTAGTCTCCGTTGGAGCGGTGTGGAGGATAAATCACTCCAAACACCCCGAAGGCCTCACCGTATGCTCCTCGACCCTTCCCACCAAAGGGGAAGACCTCGATCCACTATGGAACCTTAGGGTGGTCACCGAACCCGCACAAAGCTTAGGGCTAACTCCACAACTTAATTGGAGTCTCCCAATATTCCGCCACAAAGGCCTTGCACTTGAGGAATCTCATAAGCTCCCGAAGAGTATATCTCACGAACTTTATCCCCGCGGAGAGGTAAACCCGATGCACCAAATGCAATGGCTAGAACACCACACAGATGCCCAAATTCTTCACTCTCAAATTCCAACAAAGCTACTAAACTATTGGGGGAATATGAGAGGAATAACAAAATAAGAAGAGGAACACAAAATTTCTCTCCAAGATCTAGATCTAGATATTCTCTCACAAAGTGAGGAATTTGATTGGTGCAAATATATATCAAGATCTCCTCTCTCTTTTCCTCAAATTTGAGTAAGAATAATGGAGGGATTAAGGGAGAGGAAGAGCTCTCAAAATGCAACAATGGTGGAGAGCAAGAGGTTGAAGAAGAAGTGTAGCTGCCACAAGAGAGAGTGAGGCTTTTTATATGCGCCCACAAATTCTGCCCGTTGGGGCTTTCCCAGCTTGGGCCGGTAGTACCGGCCAGGAGGGCACATCACTACTGCTGCGCACGAAGCAGGGAAGCAGCTAGGCAGGTGAGTGAGCGGGTACGCGTGGGGCCAGCATGGCGTGGCAGCGCAGGGGAGGTGGTCGGCCCGGTAGTATCGGGGCAAGCGGGCCGGTACTACCGGCAGGGTCCAGTACCGACCTTGGTACCAGAGACACGCATAGTGCTACTGGAAGCTAGGCCCAATTAGCGGTAGCGTGGGCGGCAGTGCAGGCGGTGGTGCCGGGCTGGGCTCGGCGGTGATACCGGCCCAGCTAGGGCGGTATTACCGGCCAACCAAAACTCCTCTATTTTTTATTTAAACCAAATATGGCAATCTTGTAAAAACAAGAACTTAAGATTTGGAGCTCCGAATCGAGTGAAACCAATTTTTTTGGAAAGAGGACAACAAGAGCTATCCCAACTAGTGGGGGATGATTTTCTATAATTTTTAGAGTGAACCCTCTAAACACGGAGAACCGAGAAAAACTCCAATATAAAAAACGCAACAAAATGATATATGCGAAATCCGTTTTCGATGAACTAGAGTTTGTCATGGAAATAACCACAAGATCTAAAACACCACATGGATAAGATCCAAATAATAACCAAGAAATATGATGCAAGAATGCAAAGGTTTGATGACACTCCAAATGATACGATCGAGTTACTCACTCGAGAGCCCCTTGATAGTACGACATCTAGCCTGTTGATATGTTGCAAACGTATCTATAATTTTTGATGCTTCATGCTTATTTTACAACAATTTCTATATGTTTTGTTTACACTTCGTGGCACTTCTATGCATTTTCTGGAACTAACCTATTAACAAGATGCCACACTGTCAGTTCTTGTTTTCTGCTGTTTTTTGTATTTCAGAAAAGTTGCATAGGAAATATTCTCGGAATTGGATGAAACAAAAGCCGAAGTTCCTATTTTACTGTAACGAAGACGGAGTCCAGATGGCAGATGAAGAAGTGCCAGGAGGCGGCCACGCCATACCTAGGCGTGGGCCACCCCCTGTGCGCACCTAGGGGTGGTGTGGGCACCTCAGGCGCCTACCGACCTCGCCATTCCACCTATAAATACATCTGACCAGGAAAAACCTAAATACACGAGCCTCCACCCATGAAAAGTTCCATCGCTTCCGCCATCGTTGACCCTAGCTCGGGAGGGTTCTGAAGCTCTTCCCGACACCCCGCTGGAGAGGGAGATCATCACCGGAGGCCTCTACATCGCCATGCCCATCTCCGAAGTGATGTGTGAGTAGGGGTGGACTTGAAGCTCGAGGCTCGGCTTGGGCTCTATGAGGCTTTGCTCGGGCTCGACTTGGCTCGAAGGGTGGGAAAGCCAAGCCTAAACCCTGGGATCAAGGCTCAAGGCTCGACAAGTCCGCTCGATGAAGCTTGCAAGCCGGCTCGAAGGCTTGATGTAATTAAAAAATTCACCATGACCTATGCTAAAAATGTACCATTTCACAAGTATAAACAACAATATAGCATGGATACATCACAAACATAGTGTAACAAGTTTCATAAAGTACAAATAGCGATTACTTAGTACAATACAGTGGCATACATCACGAACACATAGACTTAGTTCAACAAATTCGAATAGAACAAATAGAACATGAGTCGCAGCTCAACGAAAGAAGCAAGTCTTAACATGAATTTCAACCACAAAAGAACACCGCTCCATCATTTCTTCTCTCTTGACCGCATTGCCATCCCTTATCAGTTCATAAACCGCATGTCAAATCTGCACCACATTTAGATTCAGCTTTGTTGTTGTATAATACATTGCAGCAAGTACACATAGAACAAAAAGAAGCAATACAAACTCAGTTTTAATTATGTAGAAAACTAACCAGCAACTAAATGGATCAAAATATCACCACAACTAAATTTTGCTTCATATTGCATGATATAGAAAAAGGTTCCAGCAACTAAATAGACCTCAAAAACAACACTAACTCTATTGGGATAAGGTTTTGATGATGCACATAACATTCCAGCAAGTAAATAGACCAAAAATCATGTACCAACTCAGTTTTGTTTCAGTATGATGGTCTACAAAATATTCCAGTAACATTTCAGCAACAGCAAGTCAGCCATCTCAGGCTTTGTGATGGACATGAAGAAAGAAAGTGTGTCGTTCTTTCCAATATGTCAGTTTCAGAAAGGCTAACCGCCAAGTGACTGCGCGTGCGTCTCCCGCAGGTAGGTTTGAGCCCGTCACTGTGGCGGCCCTCGCCGGCGACCCCCTGGTCTCCGGCGTCTCCCTCCCTCCCTCTCCCTTCCTCTCCCTGGCAAGGCATGGCGTCCTCCGCTTCGCACCCGCCGGGGTTTTCGCAGCGTTGGCAACGGGCGGGGAGCAGAGTGGCACTTGATTGAGATCTGATCTTGAACTGAATTGTGCCCTGATGCTCTGCAATAGCCATATGCTCTGTGGTCACCGATGCATATTGCGTACAGACTATGAAATTTTTTTGGAGTAGTTTTATTTTGTGAAGATGTGCTCGAATAGAGGTCACGAATCACATTTAATCAAGGTTTAAAATAGCGTGCTAAATGAAATAGCGTCGGTCTCCTTCAAACGCTATGGACGCTATATCGTGCTAATTGCGTGCTATATTTCAAATAGCGTTTTGAAAAAAATATCAAATATTGTCTAAAAATAAAAGATTTTGCTAAAAAAGTTAGATATTTAGTCCAAAAATAACTAAATCATACATACATAACCACATGCAACAAATAGATCTCCAATTTTTCAGAAGGCTAACATCAGTATTCCATAAAGCAAAAACATATTATAAATTCTTTATTAAGAATCATCAGCATTAACGATATTAAGTTCTAATCTAGAAGAGGAATCAACATATTGCAGTTCATTACAACCGAAAAGTGAAAGCAACCTGGCTTGAAAAAATAGCGCGCTAACGCTATGAAGTTTTAGCACGATATATCATGCTATTTCACAAATAGCGCCATAGCGAGAAAAATTACTAAAATTTAGCGTAGACCCTCCAAATATGCTATTACGTGATATTAGCGGAGAAATAGCGCGCTATTTTAAACCTTGCATTTAATGGATAAGGAAAATGCATGCATAAAGCATACTCGTGCCTGGTTCATGATACATGTCTCTGATTCTTTCAACCATGTTATTTCACTGATTCTTCTATCTTTCTTAGTTTCTTTAGCAGCGTTGAGATCATCCTGAACCATCAGGAATTCATACATGTGTGACAATCGAGTCAGCTTTAGTTGAAAATTATAGATGGAGTATATAAAAGTGTGGAGTAGTACAGAGGGGAACTTGCGGAATTAAGACAAAAAAATCAGTCTAACACATACGGTGGTTTTTTTTTTTTAACTGATTGTTTAAGTGAGACTAAACCTCATGTTTTCTCATTGTACTCCTACAGATACTAGTAAAGGTGCACGTGCCACGCACGTATTATAAAAAAAATTGTGTTTTTTAATAGCCACTTTGCATGTATCTCATGTCCAATCGTGTGAGAAGCGCATGTATTTGTTTTGACGTGAATTTCCTTGCATATTTTCTTCTACAGTAAAGTGTACGTGCGCACGTATTATAATCTATGATAATAAATAATTTATTTCGAATCCTTCTTTTTTGCGATTTTTCTTAAAGAGCAACTTTGAATAGTTCATCAATTAAATCTTAAATCCTCGTCCGTTGGATTGGCAGATGGTGACATAAGCAATAATTGCGAGATGAACCCAATTTCTGATGATAGTTTAAATGTTTTTATGTTGGTAGGGGGTCCATCCATAATGACACAATCTGTGGGATCAAATATTTGGTCTTCATCATCCTTCAAGTCTAGATTCGTTATATTATCATCATTCAAATGTGAATTCATACATGTGTGACAATCGAGTCAGTTTTAGTTGAAAATTATAGATGGAGTATATAAAAGATGTGGAGTAGTACAGAGGGGAACTTGCGGAATTAAGACAAAAAAATCAGTCTAACACATACGGTGGTTCTTTTTTTTTTAAACTGATTGTTTAAGTGAGACTAAACCTCATGTTTTCTCATTGTACTCCTACAGATATGTGTATGGAAAATGATTTAATCATGTTTTCTTGTCTTTAATTTGTACATACTTCAAAAGTTGCTGTGTGTACTGAAAAATACAAAATGGATCATATTACACCTGATGAAGCATTTTTTAGATGCTTTTCACATCTTAATGTAACTCCATGACCTCCTGTGGGACGACGACATTTGTCAGATTAGGAAGGTGGCGTGAAGGAAGAAGGCATTGTCGAGTACGGTGTGTCGAGGATGGTATGTGGAAGGGGTGGCAAGGAAGGAGGGGGCGGCATTTTAAACTTCGGCGGAAGGCGAAGCGGCAGCGGGGACGTTGGCCGCAATAATGCCGGCGTGGATGGCCACGCGGGCATGGTCAACGGGACGCTTCACTGCGCCGCCTGGGAAACCCGCCAGGTCAATAACGTCGCTTGATCAGAGGTAGGCAACTGTTGGGCGTTGTTCTTGTCAATGACGCGTTGGGCCCGCCACTCCCCGCCTCGCTTCTCGCCGTCCGGAGCGTCCCTTGTGGTCCCGGGATGGGCTCGGGGCGCCGGACACCATATTAGTCCGTGCCGTACATAAGGAGGCATTGTGGCTCGCGACTGGGGCTAAAAATATGGTTGACGCATCCCAACCTTTGGAGGATGCTTTGAAGGACGTGGCTGGAGATGCTCTAAGCTATCCTCACTAAACACGTTGATAGATTATGTGAAATACACAATGCACGTGAGGACCATGCATCGATTCGTTGTAACCAACCTCCGGGGGGCGGGGGAGGGGGGGGGTGTTGTACGCCAACCTGGTTGGCGCGGACCAGGCGCCGGCCGGCCCAACATTCCCACTCCTTTTATTTTATTTATTTTATTTATTTTTTGTTTTTTGTTCTATTTTTCTTTTTATGTTTTTCAAATGCTGATTCTTTTTAGACCAGATTTTTTGAAGTATGGAATTTTAAAATTTTAGTTTTTATGAAATTTAAATATTTTCAAAATTTGAAATTTTTTCGAACTTGAACATTTCTTGAGATTGAATATTTTTCAGATTTTTTATTTTTGTTAGAAATTTGAACATTTTCGAATATGAACATATTTTATATTTGAATATTTTTTAGAAATTTGATTTTTTTAAATAAAATCTTTTTAATTATGAACATTTTCTAAATTTGAACATTTTCACGTTCAAACGGTTTTCAAATTTGAACGGTTTTCAAATTTAATCGGTTTTCAGATTTGAACATTTTTTAATTTGAACATTTTCTCAATTTAAACAATTTTTAATATTAAAAAAAATTCAAATCTGAAAATAAATATAAACAAAACTGAAAACAGAAAAGTAAAACGGAAAAAGGAAATTAAAAAAAAAAGAAAATAGAAAATAGAAAAGAGAAAAGAGAGAAAAGAAAACAGAAAAAGCCTACCTGGGCTAGGCCCACACCCACGCGGGGGGTGTGCGACGGTAGCCACCGACCTGATCGGTGTATAGATTTTCCCCAATCTCCGAGCTTCTTCTGAACCGAGCACAACCCGTTTGTAGGCTCTCTCCTGGCGGAACACATGGCCCACGGCTTTGCGAACTTTGTCCTGGTTCACCCGATTCTGCTGGGCTACTCTCTTCTGGCCCGGTTAGAGGCAATTTCTTATGCATCGCTTGTAGCAAGCTATTATGCGTCTCACTCACTATAAGTTCCTCCCTTCATCTAGGCCCATAGGAACAGCAGTCTAGAATTTTAGGGCATCTCCAACCGGGCGACCCATCCCGCGCCCGCGCGTCCGGATGGGTCGAAACGGACAAAACCGCGGCCTAGCGCGCGGACCCATCCCTAAAACGGGTGGCCGCGGCGTCCGGGACGACCCAAACCCGGCCCAAATCTTGGACGAGTTTGCGTGGCTGCGGACGCGAAAGGCTGGTCGCTCGCGTCCTCCCTTGTCCGCCCCTGGCCCGCCTGTCTGCCTCCCAAAACAGAAAACACTCCACTGTACTCCCAAAACCTAGAGATGGCCGACGAAGCGACTGCCGCCACCACCGCCACCATCGGAGAGGAGGCACCCGCGGCCGTTGCCGCTCTTGCCGTGGAGGCGGCTCCTGAACTGGCGGAGGCCGAGCTCCCCCCCGGGCCGCCGACGAAGAAGGCGAAGGCCGACCTCACCCCGGAGCAGAGGAAGCTCGAGAGCAAGAAGAGGGCCGACCGCCGCAGGGCGCTCGACCAACGGAAGAGGGAAACCGCTGCCGAGGTGGAGAGGCAGCGGGCGGCGGAGCAGCCTTCTCCAACTCAAGACGGAGGCGAAGAGCACCGTCCTTCAAGAGCAGCGGGCGCAGGCCATGCTCTTTACGGCCACCCGGCGCTCGGCCAGCACATGATCATCCCCGGCACCGGCGCGGCCTCGGTGGGGAGCTCGGCCTCCTCCGTGACCCGGCCCCTTCCTCCAAGGTCAACTCGCCCCACCGACCGCCCTATTTGGGCACGAAATGGGGGCGCATGGGCGGCACGCGTACCAGTCACGGGATGGGTCACCGGAGGTGGGCGAGTCCATGACGGGGCCGTCACCTTCGTCCATTGACCTGAACCGTGCGCCGGCGAACTCCAAAGGCCCCAAGAACCTGGGAGCAGCTGCGACGTCCGGTGCACGCAACCTGTTCGACGATCTGTCGGCAGCGCGCGCGCAGTCACCGTCCACCGTGCAGGCCCCTCCGTCTTTCGCGCAGACAATGCCGACGACCCTGCCATATCCTTCGACACAGCAGGTGATACGTCTCCGACGTATCGATAATTTCTTATGTTCTATGCCATATTATTGATGATACCTACATGTTTTATGCACACTTTATGTCATATTCGTGCATTTTCTGGAACTAACCTATTAACAAGATGCCGAAGTGCCGATTCGTTGTTCTAGCTGTTTTTGGTTTCGAAATCCTAGTAACGAAATATTCTCGGAATTGGACGAAACGAAGACCCGGGGGCCTATTTCGCCACGAACCTTCCGGAAGACCGAAGAGCATACGAAGTGGGGCCACGAGGTGGCCAAACCACATGGCGGCGCGGCCAAGGGGGCCCGCGCCGCCCTGTGGTGTGGGCCCTCGTCGCCCCCGACTCGCCCTTCCGCCTACTTAAAGCCTCCGTCGCGAAACCCCCGAGGCGAAAAACCACGATACGGAAAACCTATCGAGACGCCGCCGCCGATCCCATCTCGGGGGATTCTGGAGATCTCCTCCGGCACCCTGCCGGAGAGGGGATTCATCTCCCGGAGGACTCTACACCGCCATGGTCGCCTCCGGAGTGATGAGTGAGTAGTTCACCCCTGGACTATGGGTCCATAGCAGTAGCTAGATGGTTGTCTTCTCCTCATTGTGCTTCATTGTTGGATCTTGTGAGCTGCCTAACATGATCAAGATCATCTATCCGTAATACTCTATGTTGTGTTTGTCGGGATCCGATGGATAGAGAATACCATGTTATGTTAATTATCAAGTTATTACATATGTGTTGTTTATGATCTTGCATGCTCTCCGTTACTAGTAGAGGCTCTGGCCAAATTTTTGCTTTTAACTCCAAGAGGGAGTATTTATGCTCGATAGTGGGTTCATGCCCGCATTGACACTGGGACGATGACGAGAAAGTTCTAAGGTTGTGTTGTGCTTGTTGCCACTAGGGATAAAACATTGGCGCTATGTCCGAGGATGTAGTTGTTGATTACATTACGCACCATACTTAATGCAATTGTCTCGTTGCTTTGCAACTTAATACTGGAAGGGGTTCGGACGATAACCTCGAAGGTGGACTTTTTAGGCATAGATGCAGTTGGATGGCGGTCTATGTACTTTGTCGTAATGCCCAATTAAATCTCACTATACTTATCATGCCATGTATGTGCATTGTTATGCCCTCTCTATTTGTCAATTGCCCGACTGTAATTTGTTCACCCAACATGCTTTTATCTTATGGGAGAGACACCTCTAGTGAACTGTGGACCCCGGTCCATTCTTTAATACTCGAAATACAAATCTGCTTGCAATACTTGTTTTTACTGTTTTCTCTCGCAAACAATCATCTTCCACACAATTCGGTTAATCCTTTGTTACAGCAAGCCGGTGAGATTGACAACCTCACTCGTTTCGTTGGGGCAAAGTACTTTGGTTGTGTTGTGCAGGTTCCACGTTGGCGCCGGAATCCCCGGTGTTGCGCCGCACTACATCCCGCGGCCATCAACCTTCAACGTGCTTCTTGGCTCCTCCTGGTTCGATAAACCTTGGTTTCTTTCTGAGGGAAAACTTGCTGCTGTGCGCATCATACCTTCCTCTTGGGGTTGCCCAACGAACGTGTGAAATACACGCCATCAGCAGGCTCCCCAGCCACCTCCCATTGACACACAGGAGGGCACAACTGCCTGTCCCGGCAGCATAAACATTGAGGCATGCGGACAGAGAGGTGTCCCGGCACAACAAGTCAACCAAAGCCGACATGAAGCGTGATGCTTCGTCCATGCTATTGTATGGCACTTTGAAGGAGATGCATGCGGACAGAGAGGTGTCCACGGACAAGAGGGATGAGAGGAGGCGCCGGGAGAAAGAAGAGGACAGGAAGAAATTCTTTGATGTCCAGCAGAAGAAGCTTGAGATTGAAGAGGTCAAGGCCAAGACCAAAGCTAAAGAACTTGAGCTCAAAGAGAGAGAACTTGAGCTCATAGCAATGGCAAGGGCCAAAGAGGTGGAGCTGAAGGCGAAGGAAGTTGAGCTCAAACGCCAAGCCGAGGACAACCTCATCATGAACACCGACTTGACCAACATGAGCGAGGCGAAGAGAGCTTGGTTCGAGAAGAGACAGAAGGAGATCCTCGAGCGCCCAAATTAAGTTAGACAATCTCAATTGTAATTTTTATATTTTTCTCAAACTATGGCACATTTTATTTCATTTATCATGGTACATTTGATAATATTTTATGGTATTTGATAATATTTTATGTTTATGATATATTATTCTATGTTTACGAGATATTATTCTATATCAAACTAAGGATCTGTGGCTAGAGGACCTATTTTCCAAAGAAATAGGCCAAATGACCAAATGGCCAAATGGGTGGCCGCTGCGTTGGGCGCAGCGTGCGACCCAAACGGACGCGCGGACGCGGGGATCCGTCCGCGCGTCCGCTCGGGCACGCAAACGGCCCAAAACGGACGGCCCAGCGCGTCCGTTTGGGTCGCTCGGTTGGAGATGCCCTTAGCACGGCACCGTGCGCGGAACGGGGTGCATGCAAAAGGAACCTGGTCGTGATTTTTTTTTTTGTCACCCAACCTACATTCACGTGTTTTTTTTGAGTGAACCTACATTCGCGTGTTTGATTCTTCTTTCTTTTATACGGAAGTAGCTAACGAAACAGAAAACAATATATGGGTGGCCTATCCCGGTGTGCCTCACCGGGTAGGGATCTTAATATATATATATAACGTATATTGTATATATTACAAGTGTATAGGAATACGTATACAATACTTATTCTAACATTTTCCTCTAAGATTTTCGTACTAATTGCAATGCTTGCTTACGATTTTTAAAACGTTCAGATTTAAAGTTGTTCACTTGGTAAAAAAAAGCTTCAAATTTTTTAAATGTTCATGATTTAGAAATTGTATCAGTTCCCAAAACTGGCTCATGTTTCAAAATTTGTTCACCGGGTAAAAAAAGATTCAGATCTTTGAAAATTGTTCATTATTTTAAAATGGTTTCGTTTTTAAATTTTATTGATGATTTCCAAATTGTTTGGTTTAGAAAATTGTTCTAGATTTTAAAAAGGTTAAGATTTTACAAATTATTCACCAGTTAAAAAGGTTTAGACTTTTAAATTGTTCAAGATTTAGAAATTCAGTTTTGAAAATGGCTTAGATTTTTAACTTTATCCACGGAGTAAAAAAATAAACGGATAAAAAGGCTCAGATTTAAAAATTGTTCAAGATTTAGAAATTCAATTCTGAAAAACGGTTTAGATTTTTACATTTGTTCACCGAGTAAAAAAAAAGATAAAAAGGTTTAGATTTTAAAGAATGTTCAACATTTGGAAATCCTGTTTCGGAAATATGGTTTAGATTAAAAAGTTATTCACCTATTAAACCAAAGAAATGGATAAAAAAATTCTGATTTTAGAAATGTTCAAGATTTAGAAATTTAGTTTAAAAATGCTTTAGATTTAAAAATATACAAAGAGTAAATAAAGAAACTCATAAAAATGTTGACATTATAGAAATTTTCAAGATTTAGAAGTTCAATTTTAAAAAATACTTCACACTTTAAAATCTGTTCACCGAGTGAGAAAAGAAATAGATAAAAATATTTAGCTTATGAAAATGTTCATGATTTACAAATTCAGTTTCGAAAAATGTTTTAGATTTTAAAATTTGTTCACCCAGTAAAAATAAAGAAACATGAAAAAAATAGGGAAGGCGGAAAATGGTAAAGAAAACGAAAAATTACAAACAATAAGCAAACATGAAAAAGGAAGACACATCTGACTAGGAATCTGGCTTCAATTCATCATCGATGTAACACGCTCACAGGGTCACCACGCATGCACGTACGTGCTGTAACGGAGCTCAAAACAAAGAGAAATTATATGTACTAGATAGGTTTTTTTTTTTTTTTGAGCTAAACGACCGGGCTTTATTTCACGTAAGATAGAATGTTTACAGGAATACCCATCTCAATCGGAGGGTTAAGCAACCAAACATGTCTACCAACATTTAATGAGGTAGCAGTTCTCGCAATCCTGTGTACCTCTTCATTCGCCTCGCGTCGTTCATGGATAATATCCACTTTAAGAAAGAACTCCTTCCTCGAGATGATCTCGTTAATGATCATACAGTGCTTCCCCTTCGCTGATCCTGTCTGTATCTCCTTGACAACATTTAAACAGTCAGATGCCACCCTTAGTTTCCGAGCCTGCAGGTCTTCAGCAAGGGAAAGGGCTTCAGAACAGGCCCACGCTTCCAAAACCTCAGGGCTAGTGATACCATCAAAAACAACAGCCGAAGCTCCCATGAAAGAACCCTGGCTATCCCTGCAAATTACCCCGACCGCTCCTCGGTTCTGCGTTTTGGCAACTGCACCGTCACAGTTCATTTTTGCTACACCATCTGGAGGACGCAACCAGCGCCTTCTAGTCCCACTTGGTACCCTGTCAGAGCTTTGCTTCAATTGGTTCGACACGCCAACATCAACTAAGTATCGTTGTATGAAAGCATGCGTGGACAATGGTGACTGATGAACTCCTTCATGGATGAGCTTCCGTCTAGCCCACCAAATGGCCCATAAAGTGACCAGAGTAGCCACAAATTTTTCCTCAGACAGGATGCCACTCAATGTAAACAGCCACAGCTTTGGGTTATCAGTTTCGTCAGCGAACAGCGGTAGAATATCATCTTCATCTTTTAATGACCAGACACTTCTGGCCATATTGCAGTCCAACAAAGAGTGACGCCAATTGTCGACCGCTATACCGCAAATAGGGCAACTCGCCGTAGTGGCCATATGTCTGCGTGCACGTACTTCACCTGTCGGTAAGGTCGAACGGGCGAGTCTCCAAGCAAATATGCGAAGTTTTGACGGCACCTTAGCCTTCCAGAGCTTCTTCCAGCTAGTTTCTTGAGAGATCACATTCGCTGGCTCTGCTCTACCTTCTAAGAAATTCTCTCTCCTTCTTTTAAGTTCCACCATCATTCTGTACGCCGATCTGACGGAGAAGACACCCAGCCGATCATAATGCCATGCCCAAAAGTCTGGTTGGCGCACACGACTAATCGGAATTTGCTTGATCTCATCTATATCCATGGGCAAAAAATGTTCTTGAAGCCTGGACAAGTCCCAGGTGCGCGTCGCCTGGCACACCAATTCAGCCACCAACTGCGGTGGATTCCGAGATATACTACAAGTCGGACGTAGATTATGATCCCTCGGTATCCAATTTTGCTCCCAGATATTAGTGCTCTGCCCATCACCTATCCGGCGAATTAAACCCAGTCGGAGCATATCTCTCCCTTCACATAACGAGCGCCAAATCTGAGACGGTTGGGAACCTAGCCTTGCCGAGAGTATGTACTAGATAGGTAAGCACGCTTCGCCGTGTAGCCTACCGTCTGCTTCGGCAATGCGTGGTGTTATGTGGGTCAGATTGGGCCGTTTGAGAATGCCGTTGTGAGCTACAGGGAAGACGGTGAGATGGAGCATACCAAGTTTACATGCACAGCCGAGACGGTATATGCACGCTTCGCTAGCCATGTCGAGACTCTAAGTGATCCATGAGTTGTAATAATTGTGTATTGCTACTACTGCTTTAGTGCGATTTTATAGGGAAGGCCAACAGGAATTCTTCAAAGTTCAGTATGAAAAAAAAATGCCGAGGTTCTGCGAGGCTTGCGGATTGGTCGGTCACACACATTTGGAATGCGGCTCTGGTATGATGAAAATTCTCTAAAGTGGGGCGATTACCTCAAAGCGGAGAGAGAAACTTGGCATGGCCGGTTTGCCTTTGGTGGTAACCGTGGAGGAGCTAGAGGTAGCCGTGGCCGTAATTTCTTTGGGCGTGGGTCTGCTGAATCTTTTGGCCGGGGAGCTGGACCTAGCCATCGTGATCGCATGCAGGTACTGTCTTACCACAATCTGGGCGAGGTGGTGCTGCTCCGGCTGGTATTGCTTGGCGCCATAATGCAATAGCTGTTACTAACGACACCTTGTTGGATGATTCTTTGAAGGACACATCATCCAGCCCGGTTAAGCAGAATGACATTGTAATGTCTGAACAAACAACTAATGATCTCAATGCCAAGCGACAGTTGGAATTCCCAACGGAAACTACTAATGCATATATTCCTGAGAAGGTTGTTGCAAGAGATGGTTTGGCAGCTATGGTGATAGAAGAGATGGCTATCCCTACTGATGTTATTGGAAACAAGTCGGAGAATGACAGAAAGAAACGCTCAAAGAAGGATGGAGCTGACTCCCCTTCCCTCGGATCGGCGGGTTCCCTGGAGGAGCCTGCCCGGTCGCAATGAAAATCTTATCTCTGAACTGTCAGGGTCTGGGGAATGACCCGACAGTTCGTTCGCTTTCGGATCTTCGAAGGCGTTATAATCCTGACATTATTTTTCTATCTGAGACACACTTGGATGATTACCCTGCTGAATGCTTAAGACGCCGTCTACAGATGGACTCTAAGATTGTTAATCCTAGTTCTTCGAGAAGTGGTGGAGTCTTGCTGTTTTGGAAGAGGGAAATCACAGTACAACAAATTTTTTCTGACCCCAAATATATTGATGTTAAAATCATTGAATCCCCACAGAGAGATTGGAGACTGACAGGTATATACGGTGAGCCTCGATGGGAGGATAAGTACAAGACTTGGGACAAGTTGAGAGTTCTTAATGGAAATCACAATCTTCCGTGGGTTGTAATTGGTGACTTCAACGAAATAGCTTTCTCTCATGAAAAAGATGGTGGCAATCCAAGACCGGCGGCATTCATGCAAGCGTTTCGGGACGTTCTTGATGACTGTAATCTCCATGATCTTGGGTTCGTGGGAGATAACTACACCTGGAAACGGGGTCGTATCCGTGAAAGACTAGATCGCGCTGTAGCTAATAATGCTTGGAATCTGTTACATCCTAGAGCTTTGCTACAACACCTAGGTTATATCCGTTCTGATCACCGCCCAATATTATTATATACTGATGCTCACCAGGTTCAGTTGAATAATCACAATGGACCTCGTAGATTCGAGGCAAAGTGGCTTCGGGAGCCACAGTTCCGTGCAGTTGTTGAGCGTGCTTGGGGAGATGTCGAACACCAATCCGGTGGGGTGCTAGGCAAATTAAATAAAGTACATGCGATCATGCATGCATGGAATGACTCTATATTGAAACAACCGAAGAAGAAACTCCGCCAAGCCCAACGTGAACTGGAGAAAGCCATGACTGGGCAGATTACAGATGAGAGCGAGGCAAAAGCGAAGGAAATGGCGAATCTGATTGAGCTCCTTCTCGAACCGGAAGAGATCTATTGGTTGCAGCGATCAAGAGCCAATTGGATCCTGTATGGGGACATAAATACTTCCTTCTTTCACAATTTTGCATCCGCCAGACGTAAGGAAAATTTCATTCAGAAACTTAAGGGTGATAATGATCAATGGATAGAAGGTATGGATGATCTAAAACCTTTTGTCCTTAATTACTTTGTTAATCTGTTTTCGTCTGAAGTGCATGAAACAGACCCGGCTGTCCTGGACAAAATCCAACCAAGAGTTACAGAGATTATGAATGAGAAGCTATGCTCGCCTTTCACTGCCGAAGATGTAAAGAAGGCGGTGTTTAGCATTGGAGATTATAAAGCTCCTGGCCCTGACGGTCTCCATGCGGTTTTCTACAAAAAAAAATTGGGGTCTTTTTGGTGAAGATATTACTGATGAAATTTTGCATGCTCTGAATACTGGAAAAATTCCTGAAGGATTGAATGATACCACGGTGGTTCTCATCCCCAAGTTGGATCACCCGGAACTCATTACTCAATTCCGCCCAATTAGCCTCTGCAATGTCATATATAAGATTATTTCTAAGATGCTGGCCCTGCGTTTGAAAGAGATTCTTCCTGATATAATATCTCCTATGCAAAGTGCTTTTGTTCCAGGTCGCCTTATTACTGATAATGTCCTAGTGGCATACGAGAGTATTCATACTATAAAAAATAAGAGGTCAGGTACTAATGGAATTTGTGCGGTTAAACTTGATATGCATAAAGCTTATGATAGAGTTGAGTGGATTTTTCTGGAGAATATGATGAGAAAGCTAGGCTTTTCTGAAAGATGGATCTCGATTATGATGGCTTGCGTCCGATCGGTAAGATACCAAATAAGATTCAATTCGATGAAACGAGACATGTTTGTTCCTACAAGAGGGCTACGTCAAGGGGATCCCCTTTCTCCTTATTTGTTCCTGCTATGTGCGGAGGGTTTATCCAGCCTCCTGTTGTATGAAGAAGAAGTTGGTGGCATCGATGGGGTAAGAGTGTGCAGAAATGCACCATCAGTATCACACCTTTTATTTGCTGATGATTCTCTAATCCTCATGAAGGCAGACATGAACAATGCAAGTTAATTGCAACAAGTGTTGGATACTTACTGTGCAAATTCAGGTCAATTGGTGAGTTTGGCTAAATCAAGTATATTTTTTTCCCCGAATACTAATGCCCTCTTGAGATAAGAAATATGTGAAGCTCTTCATATTGATACGGAGGCCTTATCGGATAAATATCTGGGACTACCGGCTTTGGTAGGAGCGGAAAGAAGTGACTGTTTTGAGCACCTTATTGAGAGAATTATTCAGAGGATTAACAGATGGAAGGAGAAGCTTCTCTCCATAGGGGGGAAAGAGATTTTATTGAAGGCAGTGGCTCAGGCAATTTCTATCTATTCTATGTCTGTCTCCTTGATACCAAAGGGTGTATGCAAAAAAATGATGGATGCAATAGCGAATTCTGGTGGGGAGATGATGAGAATAGCAACAAGATGCACTGGTATGCCTGGTGGAAATTATGCTATCCTAAGAATGAAGGTGGTATGGGATTTAGGGACTTCCACTCCTTCAACCTTGCTATGTTGGCAAAAAAAGTGTGGAGATTGATAACTGCTCCTGATTCTCTATGTGCTCAAGTTTTGCAAGCCAAATACTATCCTCATGGCAATATTCTAAAGGCTGGGCCGAAGGCTGGTTCATCATTTACTTGGCAGAGTATTCTGGCTGAGATTACAACGTTTAAAAGAGGCTATATTTGGAGGGTTGGCAATGGAGACAAAATTAATATTTGGACCGATCCATGGATCAGCTGTAGTCCTAATAGAATGATCACTTCTCAACGTGGGAATTCTGTCTATACAAAAGTGTCTGAGCTTATAGATCCTATTACAGGACAATGGGACATGGACATTCTCCATAGTCTGTTCAATCCCCTGGATGTAGCACGTATTATGAGCATCCCTATTAACACCCAAGGATTTGATGACTTCATTGCTTGGAAAGCTACCAAAAATGGAAAATATTCAGTCCGGTCTGGCTACTATCTACAATGGCGCCACCAGTTTGGGCCGTCGGCATCATAGTTTGCACGTCCGGGTTCTTCAGCAGTAAACCCAATTTGGAAGCTTCTTTGGCAAATGAAAATTCCGAGTAAAGTTAAAATCTTTATTGAGGGCGCTGCATGGCATTGTTCCCTTAAAATGAATTCTTGCAAATAGACATATTGGTACTTCAGCAGGTTGTCCGGTGTGCAACCTGGGTCCAGAGGATATGCGGCACTTATTATTCCAATGTCCGGTTGCTAAGAACTTGTGGGAATCGATTGGTATTAATGGAATTATTGATGATTCAATTCTTCATGATAGAGCAGGATCAGTTGTCCTCGAGCACTTGCTGAAAATAGAAGATAACAATCTGGTTGGTATGCCTAATACTGGGTTGAAAGAAACAATTGATGTAGCTTGCTGGTATCTCTGGTGGCTTAGGAGGCGGATCACATATAATGAATCTACCCCATCTATATACAACTGTAAAATGTCTATATTCTCAATAGTGGCAACTGCAGCAAAGGCAACTATGGCGGGCAGTATGATTCAGACCGTGAAATGGACAAGGCCTGAGGTCAGATATATAAAACTGAATGTAGATGCGTCATTCCATGTCGATTGCAAGAAAGGGGCCACGGATGCTGTGCTTCGGGATCATCAGGGGCGCTTTGTCGCAGCTGCGGGTAGGCTCATATCGCATGTGAATTCAGTTGCAATGGCTGAGGTGATGGCAATGAAGGATGGACTCAATCTTGCTAATCAGCTTGGGTGTTCCCGGATCGAAGCGGAATCGGATTCCTTGGAAACTATTGAAGGCTGTACTGGTGGTGACACCTGGTGGAGTGAGAGTTCTGCGGTCTTTGCTGATTGTCTGGACATAAGAGTGGGGTTTGATGATGTGAAGTTTAAGCACTGCTCAAGAGAAGCAAATAAAGTGGCGGATGAGATAGCTAGGTTTTGTTTTCGGAGTGGTAATTCCTGTAATTGGGTCGATGAACCCCCTAGCTTTATTCTGCAAACTCCGATAGATGATGTAACTATTATATGACTCGCGGCAGCAGGTTCCAGACGCACTCTTTTCCTTCTAGGGTACCTAAGGGGGTTGGAAGGTTTTTAATGAGACGGCCTACTGTTTGCTTAATAGATTGGTTAAAGTTTCAAAAAAGAGCTGTATGCATCAATTGATGCACATGTAGGGGTACCCCATTTCGAAAAAAGGTGCACACCTTTTTTGTCCAAAACAATGCAAACATCATCGTGTTATTCATGTCCCAAATGCTTGAATAAACTAGACTCGGAAATCTACCTATGGAACGTCAAACTTCAGAACGTAACAAAATACAAAATATTCATGTCAATGGTACAAATTACAGTATATGTTGTGGAAAAGAATCCCCTACAGAACATGAACACTAGTGGAGAAGAGGCCTTTCGTCCTAATCAAATGTCCCCGTTTTGAATCAAGCCGGGTCCAATATGGGGCACTGGTCCCGGTTTAAGATACAAACCGGGTCTAAAGGCCCAACGGCAGGGCGTGGCAGGCTGTGTCAGGGCTCGAATGCCTTCAGTCCCGGTTTGTATCTCAAACCGGGACTGAGGCCCACCCTTTGGACCCGGTTTGGATTACCAACCGGGACAAAGTCCCCATCTGCCTATATAACCTTGCCCCTGCCCAAGTGTGAGCCACACTTAGCCATTTTTTCACTTCTTATCACAAGAGGAGTGCTGCGTGTAGTTGACACGTCCGTTGGGAACCCCAAGAGGAAGGTGTGATGCGCACAGCAGTAAGTTTCCCTCAGTAAGAAACCAAGGTTATCAAACCAGTAGGAGTCAAGGAACACGTGAAGGTTGTTGGTGGCGGAGTGTAGTGCGGCACAACACCGGGGATTCCGGCGCCAACGTGGAACTTTGCACAACACAATCAAAGTACTTTGCCCCAACGTAACAATGAGGTTGTCAATCTCACCGGCTTGCTGTAAACAAAGGATTAGATGTATAGTGTGGATGATGATGTTTGTTTGCGAAGAACAGTAAAGAACAATTGCAGTAGATTGTATTTCAGATGTAAAGAATTGGACCGGGGTCCAGAGTTCACTAGTGGTGTCTCTCCCATAAGATAAACGCATGTTGGGTGAACAAATTACAGTTGAGCAATGATACGTCTCCGACGTATCGATAATTTCTTATGTTCCATGCCACATTATTGATGATATCTACATGTTTTATGCATACTTTATGTCATATTTATGCGTTTTCCGGAACTAACCTATTGACGAGATGCCGAAGGGCCGGTTCTTTGTTTTTCTGCTGTTTTTGGTTTCAGAAATCCTAGTAAGGAAATATTCTCGGAATCGGACGAAATCAACGCCCAGCATCTTAGGATCACGCGAAGCTTCCAGAACACCCGAGAGAGGCCAGAGGGGGGCCACAGGCCCACCACACAACACCCTGGCGCGGCCAAGGGGGGCCCGCGCCCCCCTGTTGTGTCGTCGCCTCGTTGACCTTCTGACGCCGCCTCTTCGCCTATATAAAGGTCCCTGACCTAAAACCTCGATACGAAAAAGCCACGGTACGAGAAACCTTCCAGAGCCGCCGCCATCGCGAAGCCAAGATTTGGGGGACAGGAGTCTCTGTTCCGGCACGCCGCCGGGACGGGGAAGTGCCCCGGAAGGCTCCTCCATCGACACCACCGCCATCTTCATCAATGCTGCTTGTCTCCCATGAGGAGGGAGTAGTTCTCCATCGAGGCTCGGGGCTGTACCGGTAGCTATGTGGTTAATCTCTCTCCTATGTACTTCAATACAATAATCTCATGAGCTGCCTTACATGATTGAGATTCATATGATGATGCTTGTAATCCAGATGTCATTATGCTAGTCAAGTGGGTTTTACTTATGTGATCTCCGGAGACTCCTTGTCCCACGTGTGTAAAGGTGACGAGTGTGTGCACCGTGTGGGTCTCTTAGGCTATATTTCACGGAATACTTATTCACTGTTATGAATGGCATAGTGAAGTGCTTATTTATATCCCTTTATGATTGCAATGTGTTTTGTATCACAACTTATCCGTGTGCTACTCTAGTGATGTTATTAAAGTAGTTTATTCCTCCCGCACGGCGTAATGGTGACGAGTGTGTGCATCGTGTAGTACTTGGCGTAGGCTATGATTGTGATCTCTTGTAGATTATGAAGTTAACTATTGCTATGATAGTATTGATGTGATCTATTCCTCCTTTCGTAGTGTGAAGGTGACAGTGTGCATGCTATGTTAGTACTTGGTTTGGTTATGTTGATCTGTTATGCACTCTAAGGTTATTTAAACATGAACATTGAATATTGTGGAGCTTGTTAACTCCGACATTGAGGGTTCTTGTAATCCTACACAGTTAGTGGTGTTCATCATCCAACAAGAGGGTGTAGAGTCTAGCATCTATCTATTTATTCTGTTATGTGATCAATGTTGAGAGTGTCCACTAGTGAAAGTATGATCCCTAGGCCTTGTTCCTAAATATCGCTATCGCTGCTTGTTTACTGTTTTACTGCATCTTTACTTCCTGCAATATTACTACCATCAACTGCACGCCAGCAAGCACTTTTCTGGCGCCGTTACCACTGCTCATATATATTCATACCACCTGTATTTCACTATCTCTTCGCCGAACTAGTGCACCTATTAGGTGTGTTGGGGACACAAGAGACTTCTTGCTTTGTGGTTGCGAGGGTTGCATGAGAGGGATATCTTTGACCTCTTCCTCCCCGAGTTCGATAAACCTTGGGTGATCCACTTAAGGGAAACTTGCTGCTGTTCTACAAACCTCTGCTCTTGGAGGCCCAACACTGTCTACAAGAATAGAAGCACCCGTAGACATCAAGCACTTTTCACGGCGCCGTTGCGGGGAGGAAAGGTAAAAGGCACTCATACTCCGGTCTCAGGTAAAGTACTTTTCTGGCGCCGTTGTGTGTGTGCTCGAAGCTATTTCCTTTAGATCCTGCAATTGCATCTTTTTGTTTCTTGTTGAAAGTATAGAGATGGTAAACCTAGAGGGGGGGTGAATAGGTTTCTACAGATTTTAATTCTTTCTTTGCAATATTAGGCTTTGCGGAATATAAAGGTGAGCCTAATGCAAACTAGGTGAAGCAACCTATATGAGGATACAACTAACTCGAGCACGAAGGCTCTCACGAGCAGTTAAATCACAAGTAAGGAGTTCGGTTAGAGATAACCGATAGCACGCGAAGACGAGGATGTATTCCCGTGTTCCCTTGCTTTGCAACAAGGTACGTCACGTTTGGAGGAGTGGAGGTCCCACGAAGGATTCCCCGCGCCACGAAGGCTCACCCTATTCTCCGGAGCCTATCCCACGAAGGAATAGCTCACTCACTTGTGGTAGACTTTGAGGTAGCCTCCAAACCTTCACAATCTTGCCCGGAGCAAATCCACAGCCCGGATGCTTCCGGACTCCTCTTGCCCACCTAGGGATTCCAAGGAACCCTAGGAAGCAAGCTTCTCAATGAATACAAGGGGGAACGAGATTTGGCTTGGTAGAACGGTAGATCGGGTCCTCCTCTAATGATTCCCCGGAGGGATTTGAGTTTGGGTGGAGGAGGAGGGAGATCTGAGGCTTTTGGTGTTTCTAGCAATGGAGTAGGAGAGAGAGAGCTCAAGAACAGCTTGTAGTATGTTGCCTAACTGTTCAGAGGTAGGAGAAGACCTATTTATAGTGTTCTTCTAAATACGGCCGTTGGTCACTTGCCACATCAGCAGATTCGTCGAGGAACCCGGTCGACCGGATTTGGCGCCGGACAGGCCGGTCCACGGCCGGTCGGACCGGGCCCGCGGACCGGGCCGGCCGGTTTGTGACCGGAGCTGGGACCGGGTCTTGACCGGGCAGGCGTCCGAGCTGCTGGATGGCGCCCGGATGGCACGAGCGCAAAGTCCGGTTGCTGACCGGGCCGCTCGGTCCGGAGCCCGGTCGGACCGGGCCGTGGACCGGAGCGGCCGGTCCGAAACCGGGCTGGCGGCCGGACGCCGACCGAAGGGCTTGCCTTCTTTCTTGGAACCTGCCCGGATGGCACCGGTTCTGGGTCCGGTTGGTGACCGGGCTGCCCGGTGCCAGGGCCGGTCTGACCGGATCTGTGACCGGCCAGGCTCTGAAACACTTGCTGATTTTTTGTCGAATTGGGGGGGTCTCCCGTTGCCTTTTTGTTCCATTGCTACACCATCATACCTCTTTGGCTAATACCTGAAAGTCATCTTGTAGATATGTATTAGTCCAAATACTCTAGCACGGTGTCATAGATACCAAAATAATGGATAAGGGTAAAATACCCTTACACTTGTTTACACTAGTTTGGCATAATGGACAACAATGAGCTTCTTATTCTATTTCCTGATTTAAGACATGGATGGTTTGATGCCAAAATTAAAAAACCTATGGAACATATTAGCATGAATACTTTGAATACCATTGTTGCTAATGATATGGAAAATTCTAAGCTTGGGAAGCTGGTTTTGATGAGCATGATATTTTTAGTCCCCCAAGCATTGAGGAGAAAATTTACTTTGATGATACTTTGCCTCCTATTTATGATGATTATAATGATGGTAGTCTTTTAGTACCGCCTGTTATGGAGGATAAATTTGATTATGATTACAATATGCGTCCTATATTTGATGATGAAAATAATAATGATAGCTACTTTGTTGAATTTGCTCCCACTACAACTAGTAAAATTGATTATGCTTATGTGGAGAGTAATAATTTTATGCATGAGACTCATGATAAGAATGCTTTATGTGATAGTTATATTGTTGAGTTTGCTCATGTTGCTACTGAAAGTTATTATGAGAGAGGAAAATATGGTTGTAGAAATTTTCATGTTACTAAAACACCTCTCTATGTGCTGAAATTTTTGAAGCTACACTTGTTTTATCTTCCTATGCTTGTTACTTTGCTCTTCATGAACTTGTTTATTTACAAGATTCCTATGCATAGGAAGCATGTTAGACTTAAATGTGTTTTGAATTTACTTCTTGATGCTCTCTTTTGCTTCAAATACAATTTCTTGCGAGTGCATCATTAAAACTGCTGAGCCCATCTTAATGGCTATAAAGAAAGCACTTCTTGGGAGATAACCCATGTGTTTATTTTGCTACAGTACTTTTATTTTGTATTTGTGTCTTGGAAGTTGTTACTACTGTAGCAACCTCTCCTTATCTTATTTTATTGCATTTGTTGTGCCAAGTAAAGTCGTTGATAGTAAGGTTCATACTAGATTTGGATTACTGCGCAGAAACAGATTTCTTTGCTGTAACGAATTTCAACCTGCCTCCCTGTAGGTAGCTCAGAAAATTAAGCCAATTTACGTGTGTGATCCTCAGGTATGTACGCAACTTTCATTAAATTTGGGAATTTTCATTTGAGCAAGTCTGGTGCCTCAATAAAATCCATCTTTACGGACTGTTCTGTTTTTGACAGATTCTGCCTTTTATTTCGCATTGCCTCTTTTGCTATGTTGGATGAATTTCTTTGATCCATTAATGTCCGGTAGCTTTATGCAATGTCCAGAAGTGTTAAGAATGATTGTGTCACCTCTGAACATGTTAATTTTTATTGTCCACTAACCCTCTAATGAGTTGTTTCGAGTTTGGTGTGGAGGAAGTTTTCAAGGATCAAGAGAGGAGAATGATGCAATATGATCAAGGAGAGTGAAAGCTCTAAGCTTGGGGATGCCCCGGTGGTTCACCCCTGCATATTTTAAGAAGACTCAAGCGTCTAAGCTTGGGGATGCCCAAGGCATCCCCTTCTTCATGGACAACATTATCAGGTTCCTCCCCTGAAACTATATTTTTATTCCATCACATCTTATGTACTTTGCTTGGAGCGTCGGTTTGTTTTTGTTTTTGTTTTTGTTTGAATAAAATGGATCCTAGCATTCATTGTGTGGGAGAGAGACACGCTCCGCTGTTGCATATGGACAAGTATGTCCTTAGGCTTTACTCATAGTATTCATGGCGAAGGTTGAATCTTCTTCGTTAAATTGTTATATGGTTGGAATTGGGAAATGCTACATGTAGTAATTCTAAAATGTCTTGAATAATTTGATACTTGGCAATTGTTGTGCTCATGTTTAAGCTCTTGCATCATATACTTTGCACCCATTAATGAAGAAACACCTAGAGCTTGCTAAATTTGGTTTGCATATTTGGTCTCTCTAAAGTCTAGATAATTTCTAGTATTGAGTTTGAACAACAAGGAAGACGGTGTAGAGTCTTATAATGTTTACAATATGTCTTTTATGTGAGTTTTGCTGCACCGGTTCATCCTTGTGTTTGTTTCTAATAACCTTGCTAGCCTAAACCTTGTATCGAGAGGGAATACTTCTCATGCATCCAAAATCCTTGAGCCAACCACTATGCCATTTGTGTCCACCATACCTACCTACTACATGGTATTTCTCCGCCATTCCAAAGTAAATTGCTTGAGTGCTACCTTTAAAATTTCCATTCTTCACCTTTACAATATATAGCTCATGGGACAAATAGCTTAAAAACTATTGTGGTATTGAATATGTACTTATGCACTTTATTTCTTATTAAGTTGCTTGTTGTGCGATAACCATGTTCCTGGGGACGCCATCAACTATTTTGTTGAATATGCATGTCCGTCTTGTCTGAATTAAGAGAGATCTACCACCTTAATGGTTGGAGCATGCATATTGTTAGAGAAGAACATTGGGCCGCTAACTAAAGCCATGAATCATGGTGGAAGTTTCAGTTTTGGACATATATCCTCAATCTCATATGAGAACACTAATTGTTGCCACATGCTTATGCATTTGTTGTCCATGTTGTCCCGGTATGGATGTCTAAGTTGAGAATAATCAAAAGCGAGAAATCCAAAATGCGAGCTTTCTCCTTAGACCTTTGTACAGGCGGCATGGAGGTACCCCTTTGTGACACTTGGTTAAAACATGTGTATTGCGATGATCCGGTAGTCCAAGCTAATTAGGACAAGGTGCGGGCACTATTAGTATACTATGCATGAGGCTTGCAACTTGTAAGATATAATTTACATAATACATGTGCTTTATTACTACCGTTGACAAAATTGTTTCTTGTTTTCAAAATAAAAGCTCTAGCACAAATATAGCAATCGATGCTTACCTCTTTGAAGGACCATTCTTTTACTTTTATGTTGAGACAGTTCACCTATTTCTCTCCACCTCAAGAAGCAAACACTTGTGTGAACTGTGCATTGATTCCTACATA